>NW_025212935.1:1939-24752 GCF_004010195.1 Chiloscyllium plagiosum
AGAGGGATTGGGGTCAAATGCTGGGGAACGGGACTTGTTTAATTTTGGCTATGTGGTGAGCATGGACGAGGTCCACCGAAGTATCTTTTTCCACGGTGTACCCCAATAACGTCATGTTGCTTCCACCGGCTTTAAAGGATTACTTTTTAGCGGAGTTTGCCATCGCAGTCTGTGGCACAATCATTGAGTCTGTTCGACTGCTCACGGGAAAGGTAGAATTGTGAAGCACTGCAGAAACGAACGACTTCCTTACTTTAGCTCCGACTGACCATACTCTGTGAAATTTTCCCAGATCCTGTTGTCAGTAATCTCACAACTAACAACGGGGCATTTCCAAACGACTCTTTCAAACATACTGCAGCCTTAGTGCACCACCACTTTCCAGACGATGCTGAAAAGAGAGAAAGAAAGAACATAATAAGAATTGGCCGTAAAAAGTGAATTTCACCAATCACAGTCTCGATTAGATTACCTTTCCCTTCCGATGTTTCCAGGACGGAAGTGAAGGAAATGGGAGAAATTCAATCAGGTATGACATCGAAATTCATTGGAACGATTTTCCCATTAGCTAGAAACCCAAATAACAACGAGTAGAGTCACCGTCGGACTTCGTTTCACAACAGCGATGAAATAACAGTCTCCATTCAGTTCCAGTGTGAGCTCAACTTGCCTGGGACGGCAGAACTGTTTGCGATTTTCCGCGCGGGAGGCGAACACGATCATGACAGTAGAGACATTTTGGAATATTTGGCAGTATCCCACACCACAGTTAATTCCCTGGGAATCAAACCCTTTTTACTTTTGTTTTCAACATCAATATACAGTGGACACCGAAACAGCATTTTAACAAGCTGTTTCGAAGGCATGTTTGCAGATGGGAAAGCACGCAAGAAAGCGCTGTTCTTGTCCATGTAAAAGGCTGCAATTGAAGAACAACGCAGTTTCTGCCCAGTTTCGAACTGTGGATTTTTCGCGTGTGCGGCGAACGCGATGATTAATGCATTACAGAAACAAGCCACAGCCGGCGCTTCCGCACCTCTGTGGTGTCCGGCACTGAAATTGAAGCCGTTCTACGTTTCACCTTTCTGTTTCCAAGAGCTCGTTATTGTCGAGCGTAATTGACATCTTGAAAACGTAAAAAAAAGACACGTTAAATTGATGACAAAATAAAGACAAAGATGTCGTCGATGTTTGGACCGTGGGGCGAGATGCCATGCCTGGTGGAATAGACTTTCCCTGCAGCGTAAAAGCTGCGACATGACCTTATGGAAAGGTTGTAAACTGAGTATTTACGTGCTTTATCCAAGTTGGTGTGAGTTGAAAACTCGAGAGCATAGAGTTAAGGTGAATGGGCTGAAATTGACAAAGGACCTGAGGCATGGGAAAGGTAGTATTGTGAAACACTGCAGAAACGAACGACTTCCTAATTTTAGCTCCGACTGACCAGACTCTGTGAAATTTTCCCAGATCATCAGCTGAGGATTTTTGCTGCTGCAAGTTACCTCAGAAACCCTGTTAAATTGAAATGCATTGAGCGAATCGCAAAACAGAAAGCATTTAACACGGAACACAAACAAAACTGGCATGCCTCATGCATTTTCAGACACAGAGATGCATGAATGCTAAATGATTTCACCCATTGCTCGAAACAGGACATCTTCCACGTTTATAGGGAACATGAAACACACCGGACTACAGGGAAAATGCACAAAACTGAGCAGGCCTCAGCTCAGAAACCCTGTTGACTCGTAATATCTTGAGTGAATCGCAAAACCCAACGCATTTAACACGGAACACAAGCAAAACTGGCAAACCAAATGCATTTTCAGACACAGCGATGCATGAATGCTAAATGTGAGACAGTCCGAGGGCATGAGTGATAAAATAATCTCAAAACTAACCACAGGGCAATTCCAAACTACTGTTTCATACATGCTGCAGCCTTAGTGCACCACCACTTCCAAGACAATGCTGAAAAGAGAGAAAGAAAGGACAGAATAACAATGGGCCATAAAAAGTGAATTTCACCAATCACAGTTTCGATTGGATTACCTTTCCCTTCCAACGTCTGCAGGGCGGAAATGAAGGAAATTGGAGAAATCCAATGACATATGACATCGAAATTCATTGGAACGATTTTTCCATTCGCCAGTAAACCAAATAACAACGACTCGAGACACCGCAGGACTTTGTTTCACAACAGCAATGAAGTAACAGTCTCCTAGCAGGCATTATGTCTCCTAGCGACAATTCAGTTCCTTCTCATTTGGAAGTAACTTTTGTTTGCAATCTTCTAAAAGATCAAGTCCATTTACAATGTTTCACATTGAATAATATGCCATTCCTTTCAAATTCATGAACATTTTATGTTCCATCTTATCCAGCCAGACGTGTTCATGAAAAGTCCTTTTTGATTATTCAACAAAATTCGAAATTTGTACATGAACTTTGACTGTCTCCCAATGGTAAATTCCCGACTTGTGTTCGAGTTCATGTGTCTTATGAAACACTCTGGACTCAGCTTCTATCATTTTTTTCTGGAAATTCGTTCTGGATTTAAATAGCTCTTGAGAAGAAGAAACTCTGACCCAACTTTTTCTGGATCATTGACCAATGGTTTTGAATCTGAGACTCTATTTATTGATTTACTCGAAAGAAGGAATACCGCTGATTTAGTCATTTCAAACCTTGCATTATGTGAATGATGTCTTTGGTTTACTTCCCAAACTTGCATGTTTCCGGTACAGCCTTTTCAAAATCATGTGATTAAAATCCCTCATTCTGTCTATCATCCTCATAAAATCTGTTTGTATCATTTCTAATGTTTTTATGCCTCAGTAAACCTCAACCCTGAGTTTCCTCATGCCTTTCTATGCAGGAAATTGTGGTTGTGCCCTTTGTAATGACTTTCCGTTTTTGTTGGAGAGTGAGGACAAAGATTACAAACAATGTTTGCACTGAGTTTGACCTTTAGATTTTACAGTTTCGCTATGAACTCTTTGCATTGTAATATAATTTCCCTATTCATAAATTCAAACAACGTTCGTTATTGTCTAGCCAGATCATGAACAACCTCGCCGTAAAAACCTCTTTTGTACTTCCAAGGAATTTGGGAAAAGGTTTGTAAGGCCAGCATCCCGAAATCTTCTTGACCTGAGTGAGTCTCAACTTTTTCTGAAGGTAACTGAGATTCAATCACATCACATTGGAGCTGCAGTCGTGTTCTGTGCAGACTGGGTGTGGGCATGAAATACCCGTCGTCAAAGACCATCGTGGATCTAAAATCAAAACTTTCCAAAAAGTCATTGTCATATCTATTGTTTATCATCTTTCTGTGTTATTGTCTGGTTTGTTCGTGTGTCCCTGTATTAAATCGTACCCAATGTTTAATTTGTGAATGGAGACATTCCCTTCACCACTCATGTTTGGAAACGCCATTCGACATTGAATGATTTTATTCATATGCTCCCAGAGGACAGTCCTCCCATTACTGTGATGAATCCAGTGAACATTCTCAACGCATCTTCAAAGCCAAGGATTCCCTTCTCCGAGTTGGGGATCGGTGTGCATTGAACTCAATGTGTGTGCTCATTAAAAGCAAAACAATTGCACTAAGATTTTCAGACTAAGATTTGGCAATGTTCTTGCATTAACGTTTGTCCCAACAGTTATATTCCTTATTGTCGTTTGTTTGTGGATGACATCTGTTTCTTTGCTGCAATCGGGCAGCAGTTAGCATCTGAGCCCTAACTGTCCGAGGTGAAGACAATCCGAGTAAAACCCTCACTCACTGAGCGCCATTCCCACAGCCCTGAGCTGCGGGCTGCAGATAATCTAACGCGGAAGGAGGGTTAAAGATGAGACATTGTTTCACCCTCAGCCGCTCTGTCTCAGAGATAAGAGGAGGGACAGCATCAATGTGTGGCATCATTCATGCGCCGGCAGAAGCCGTTCAGCCCATCGAGTCCACTGCGACTCTGTGTCACCTGTATATCTCTGTGGTTATTCATAATTGGTGATGCATGTCCTAATAATGCGGAACTGTGTCTGTGTCGTGATGCTGTCTCCAACAGGATGATCCAATTGTCATTCATGGCTTTTCATTTAACAGGGAGGACACTGCTGTGTGAAATAGCGCAGGGACTAAATGCAGGGCGTCATGCGCAGAGGGCACTCTGCAACTGATATATCTTACCTACACCAGTTGATTCCCAGCTCTGGCAAGTGGGTTTGCGAATCCAATCAGAGAAGAAAGATAGAGAACAGGAAAAGAGTTTCCAGACATTTACAAGTATGTTTCCTCACCTGTGTAAATTTGGTGGGTGTATGCGATATTCATTTCAGATACATTGAGAGAAAGGAAGTGGAAATTGAAACAACATGCAACACGTTGAATGGAGCTATGTATTGGAGGAACACTGGCCGGTAGTACACACACTGAAACCTGGAATTGTCAACGAGAAGAGGATGTTTTCAATCCATTAATTTCTGAGTTATGAGTCCAGTATGCTCCCGCTGAATCGCTCTGTTAGCGCTGACCACAGCGGTTTCCCGTGGTCTTCAGCTTTTAATCTGGCATGTGGCCTGTGCCTCAGAGGATGATTTCAAGAAGATCTTCACTATTTTCGTGTGATACACTGTGGCGCATATGTATCCTGGCTGCGTTAATATAACCTGTGAGTAACTTCCCACATTCTGTTAGTTTAACTGTGATTTCACTCAGAAAAACGAAATAGTGCAAATTGAGGCCATACAGCCCACCTTCGCTGTGCTGGAACCAAACAATAAGGAAATGTCTGTGTCATTCGATTGCTTGATTATATTTGATTGATTGTCACATTTACCTGAGTGCAGTGAAAACCTTTGCAATTGGTAAAGGCAGATCATACTAATCAATGACATGCAGAACACAGCGTGAGAAAAACAAGGCATTCAGGTTTCTCCGCACAGGACGTGCGCTCGGCAAGATCCACATTAACAGGGTCAGCATCATTTAAGTTGGAGAATACATTTCTCAGTCTAGTAACGGCATACAAGAAGCTGCTGGTGTCTGTCTTGAAGATTCAGTATCTTGAGCTGACGTCGATCTCATCGAAATCATACTTTCTGAGTCAAAAATGGGACCGGATGCAAAACAACAGGGCTCAAGTGTCACTTCTCGCATGTACATCACCTCCCCGAGGCGATATCACACCCAAGACCAACGAACCATAACTGCATCTTAAGCGTGATCTATAAATCAGGTGAGTCTTCTTGTTTTAAAAAAGGCTTTTTCTTTTGTTTCGGAGTAAAGGCAGCACTGAGTTTTAATAATAGCTCCTTGCCATTCTGCCTCCCGTTTCCCAGGAGGCTGCGCCAGCCCGTCCCCCGCTGGCAGATGGACAAACTCATCTTCTATTGGCAATCAGTGTTGTGGGAGAGCAAGGTGAATGCACTCTTCAGTTCCCTATCAAACAATGGCTTCTGCAGCGGGGGACGGTGCTAGTGGGAGTGGGAGTTATGGAAATTCTGGAAAGCTGCACAAAAGGGAGATCTTGCATGCACAGGAACTCGTATTCTTTTCGGAACCTTGTCCAAATAATTCCATCTGAGACAGATAGAAAAGTGCAGAAATGCTGGGAAAGAGAGACTCTCTCCCTGTAATCGTGAACCGAGTCTGTGTACTTCTCGAATTCACAGCGAGGGCTCGGCTGTCTAAATCAACATGGGACGTTCCTGCAGCGAGTCCTGTCGTTCAGGCACACTGCACCTGATGTACATAAACTTTACCACGTTACCCCCAGCTCAGAGAAGAGTTTTCACAGCTCACATCATCCCAGATTGGCAGGGAACAGAAGAAAGCGATTCAGATCAGCATCATACCACCTGCTGGGGAGTAAAGGGATTTGGGAGAGCAGACAGTCTCTACCGGTGCATGTTTCCATAATTTACAATCTTGGTCTGTGTGACAACAAAAGTAGGAACCAGGAACTGTTTATCGTGCTTCTTAAAACTGGCGTGAAAATTTTGCAGAGCACACTAACCTGCTGTTAGTGAAATGATGAATAGCAGAGTACAGTGCACAGAGTATGGTCTGACCTCTGTTTTATGGGACCAGCACTCTCCAACTGTGACCCTTTGCTCACATGATTTGAACACAAATAAATAAATGACTCAGTGACAAAACTTGTTGAATCGGATTCTATGAGGAATTGAAGGCGATGGAATGAAATTCCTTTGAATGCAGGGATGTTACATTATCTTTGAGGGAATTGTTTTCCAAACTCGAGGAGAGTGCGCAGTGCTGCTTCCATGGATCAATACCAGGATAGATAGATTGAATCAGCGTCGGATGTCATTGTAGGAAGCCCTGTTGCTTAGACACACTGCACCTTTTGTACAACGGAGCAAAAGCACGGAACTTTTGCATCGAGGGGACAACTTCAAAATCGTTACTGAGGCAAAATGCACAAATGAGCGAAACAACACAGCAACCACAGAAACTGGTATTTCATAACGGGATAAACTCATCTGCTAATGTAAACCAGCAACACAGAAAGCATTCAACCCATGCTGTATTCTGTTAAAATTCAAGAGGCAAAGAACTATGGCAAATATTAGTATTTAATGGTAAAATTGCAACTTTATTTCTTTTTTACATTTTACAGAGAATAATTAACTTACAACTACTTACAACTCCTTTCTCTAAACCTATCTTTAACCTTCTGCTCTACAATACTGGTCTGAAAAGCCTTCCCCAACCCCGACCCCATTCATATTTACAAAAGTGTTCAAATTTTAAAACCAGCTTGTTGTCGAATCTTCTCTTTATATCTTCCTCTGTGCATTTTCTCTCCAGGTCGGTGTCGATGCTTTTTTCTTTGCAAACTATTTCTCGAGATAGGTACCTCTCGGAGATCTTACTAGAAGCCGACATCTGTTGGACTTTTAGCTGCTGTGTTTGCTGTTCTTTGCCACTCTGGGTAACTGTTCAACATGTCTGATATTTGTTCCACAAACCGTCGGATCGTTTCACTGATTTTAACATTGTTAAAACACCATATTCAAACTTGATTGGGGCATAATTTAAACTGATTAGGCGAATACGAATTTGTTTTTTTTAATCCATGTAACAAAGTAGTTAGTTGTTTCGACCAAATCTTATGTTGTTACTTTGTTCTGGACTCCTTGTGCTAGCCAGAAATTTAAGTTACATTACACCCACAACTTCATAACACTGATATTTGCCAAGACAGTCTATTTCGCTCAACATCGCTCTCTGTCAATCTCAGGAGCCCAAGATTTGAACAATCGCTGGTGTACATTAATTAAAACAACCCTGGTCTCATTTACTGAGAGATAAAGCCAAGTGAAAAGTAATTAAAGGGTTTAATGGGATGGTGTGATAGATGAAGAATAAACAGAACAAATCAGGGATGACTGAGTTGTGTCCTAATGGAGGTTTTTCAGCTTATGCGAGGTTGGTAAGGGTAAATAGGAGGGAAATTCCCTCGTTGAGGTGAGTGTATAACTAAAGTTTAGAGCATCAAAACCAGCGAGGAACGACAAAGAAGTTTACAGCAGGTACTTTTTATTCTGAGAGTTATTGAAATCAGAGATGATTTTTCAGAAAGAAAAATAAATAGAAGCTGATTCCAAAATATTTGAAAAGCCACATGCAGACACACAAGGAGCGAATTTAACAGTGACAGGGATTCTGGGCTGCCTGGATGGGGATGTAAAAGTGGCACACTCACGAATTGTTCAGCGTTCATTGGAAAGAAATTGTATAACAACTGCAACTGAAGAAGTTAAGGAAAAGAAGAGCTGGTGGTGTTGAAAGGTGTCGTGGCTGGTTCTACGTGATATAATACAAATTATAAATATACTGAATTGTTTGTTATAGCTTTGCAGTAAACGGAATCCAGTTAGCTCACTCCGCTGGCTAACTGGTTTATGGTATAGAGTGAGGCTAACAACGTGGGATAAATTGCCGCACTGTCTCAGGTTGCCATAAGGATCATCATCTCTCCTACCCACCTGATCTGTAATACAATGGTGACTCTAGTGAGTAGGAATGGCCATGTAGATGTCAAGCATCATCATCATTGCCATCTGTTGCCTTGAACATTTGGTCACAATGACCAGGAACGAACTGAGTCCGTTTAATAGTCACGAACTTCCGCGCGAAAAACCCAGCAAAAAGACTCGTCCTTATTCCTGTTTGAACGCTCTGTTTTGCACAACAGCAAAACTATTTGTTATGACGTTCCCAGATTCACTGACAACATTCAATCTACCGAAAGAGATAAATCTAATTCCTTTCGAACAGTTTAATGAACTGTGCGAGTTTGCAGCAAATGGGATAATATGAAACGAGTTTAACAGCCTTTCCAAGAATGGAATACAGTGGAGGGTCAAAGATTTGAAAAATGTCATCATGCTAAAACCTTACCTGTTTCTCAATCCACAGATGGATAATCGCCAGGGGAATATGGACACCTTTCCGGCTGATAATTGACACATTTCCTAAATGCAGAATAATACCATAAATCAGAAACTAGAGGTTTACAATAAATGCTGCTTTATTCGACATTATTTTTCAAATTCACTTCAGTCTGGTGCTCCAATGCTCCCTGATCAACATCAGGAAAAGTAGCTTCAGATAATAATTGAACTTACAGCTGCAGCATTTCACACGCTGTTCAGTGATGATGAATTGCTCCACGGGAGCAGCAGAGCGCCAACCTGAAACGTGCGCTATTCGTACCTCTAGGACCTTCGACCAACCTGTTCTACTTTTGTTGTAATCCTGAAATTAAAGTTAAGGCAGAGGAGGAGCAACTGACATTGACCTGTGACTATTGGAGCATCGGGCTCAGGAAAGGGACATAGAAAAATGTTGTGCAAATTAGATTTGATTGAAAGAAACGTTTCCGTGGGTCACTGTCCTGTTTACAGACAATGTTACATGATCGCTGTCACAGGGCTTTTCAATCGGTTGGCTTCAATTCGGCGCAGAATTTGATTCAAAGGCACTTCACTAACTTCTTTCTGAAAGTTCATACAGACATCATGAAACATACTGCACTCATCATCAATCTTCACCATTCCTACAGCCGAGGACATGTTGCACAGTTTTCATGAATACTAAAGATATAAGAAAGTTAAGCAAGAGCAAATTGAATTTCAGTTTAAATTGTAAAATGATAAGAATTCACAATAAGATACAGAATCACTTAAATTCATGTTTATTAATGTGGCCAAACGCAGCAATATCATTTCCCAACCTATCCACATCAACCTGTCACCCAATGGGAAAAAGGCAGTGAATAAACCGAAAATCTCTGTGCAACTGTGGGTGGGAAATGTGTTTTGAGACAGTGGGTTTTTACAGTGGGTTTTGTGAATGAGCAGCCGATTCTCGTCTGATCATGTTACGATACGATTCCCTCAAAGCTCACCCCCAAGAATGTGAGGAATGTCCTCCTTTCTGTAGCAGGGACGAGAACTCCAGATGAGTGGAATTGACGATGAATCAGTAGAACAGACATTGATTCAGCTGAAATGTGAAATAAATTGATAAGCACATGGATGATTTGGGGATAATATAGGGAGACGCAGTGAGAATAGTTCACAGGTCGGCGCAACACAGAGGGGCGAAGGACCTATTCTGTGCTGTATTGTTCTATGTCCTAAACTCCGAATCTGGTGGGACTCAAACAAACAATCCTTGAATCGCAATCTTAACAACTCAGTGGAAGTCTAAAACATCTTTCATTTCGCCACAGAGGTGCGCTAGCCTCCATTTTGCTGCACCCAAAATACAGTTTCAAGTCTTTCATCGAACATCTGTTTATCCTTGCCCCACTTTCCAGTACCTCGTCATGAAGGGCTAGCTCCTCAAGTGTTCGGCTAATACTCCGGAAAGTTCTGATTACTCTGAGCTTTACCAGACCTTCAAACAGTGAGTTCCAGACAAATAACACTCTCAGGATGAAATCATTCTTCCTAAATCTTCTCTGAACATCCTCTCTCTTGCTATATCCCTGGTTATTAACCATTCCCGTAAGAAGTTTATTCCTATCACATATATCTATCCCCTTTCTGTGCACGTTAATCAGTTCCTATCTCAGCTTTCCCCACTGTCAGATAAAGATCCCCAGCCGAGCTCATCTATCTTTGCAGTGGCGACAGTGTAGAGATTTAAAAGCACAGCATGTCAGGCAGTATCCGTGGAGCAGGAGAATCGAAATTCCGGGCATGACCCCTTCATCAGGAATGAGGCTTGTATTTCGGGGTTGAGATATAAGTGAGAGGGGAGTTCTTTTCGTGGTAAAGTATCTGGGAAAGCGACAGGTGGATGAAGGTGAGGGAGAAGGTGATAGTTCAGAGGGGTGTTTGATCGAAGGGTCAAGAGAGCAGTGCCTAGTTGCAGGCTTGCGACTGGTATAATGTGGGAGGAAATGAAATGAGGAAGCTGTTCACGTACACATTTATCCCGTGTGGTTACATGGTCCGAAGGCGGAATATGAGACGTTCTTCCTCCACGCATCAGGTGGCAATGGATTGGCGGTAGTTTGTGCCAGAAATATTGCTTCTCCTGCTCCTCAGATGTTGCCTGACATACTGTGCTTTTCCAGCACTACACTCTCGACTCTGAGCTCCAAAATCTGCAGCCCTCACTTCTGCCTTTCTTCGCAGTGGGAATGGTCGAGCCCTGGCAACACATTGGTAAATCTCCTCTGACCACCCTCCCGTGCAAACATATTCTTCCTGAAGTCTGGTGATCAGAACAAAACAAGTTCTCCAAGAAAAAAGCAGAAATGTCTGAACAAAATCCGCAGGTCTAGTGCATCTGGGAGAGAGATTTTCCAGAGTAATGATCTACCTTTGGAACTGATGGTACGTGTAGGTGGGGCAGCAACATGAAAGAAGATGGATAGGGTCTAAAATGATTGAACCCGATATTGGGTCCTGAAGGTTGCACGGTCTCTCAGTAGAAAATGACCACTTTAAAGTAGCAGACCTTCCACCAGCAATGGACCCCCGAGAAACCTCGTAGAGCCATCCATGAATGCAGTCTCTGTTCCATTGGTTTGTCGTACTGGAGCATAAACGACACCTCCTGTTCATGTATAACTATGTCGTGGGGCTGAATGGCCTCCTCCAGGTCCCATGGAAAAGATTCAAGGGTCTGAGTGGGCTCTATCTGATCCTGTTTAACAGCTCGATGTACTGACAAGACCACTTCTCTTCTTGTGGAACAAGCAGGAGTATTGAATGAGCTGTCACTCTTCTTGTTCAGTAGTTTAGATGGGCTCAATGGCTTCCACATTTCTGTATGTAACCAGCTTGAGATGTTGGATGAGCTTCTCTTTTAACTGTGTCTGCCAGCACAGTTACATGAATGTTACCGACACTTTAACAGCACAAGCCTGAATGCTGTCCGGGTCTTACTGAATACGAACACAGACTGCATCAGGAGCTGATGGGAGACAAAATGTTCTGAACATTGAGTAACCCTCAGTGACCATCGCCACCTCCGGTCTCATGATGGGGAAAGACATTGATGAAGCAGCTGAAGATGGTTGTGCTGAGGAAGCTACCCTGAGGATCGCCTGAAAAGATGTCGCGGGAATAAGACGATTTTCGGTCGCCACCCACAGGCATCATCCTTTGTCCTCTGAAAGACCCCAGCCAGTGGGGAGGGGACACCTGGTTCCCATTAAGGTCAAATAAGATAGCGATTCTGATGACATTCTCAGTCAAAAACTGCCTTAATATCTCGGCCATTCACTCTTTGCTGAGCCCATGTGTTCCCCTCTTGTTCATATCAAAAAGTGACGGTGTCTGTGTGGCGAATGTCTTCCTCTCACAGAGGGTAGTGAATGTCAGGAATTATCTTATCTCGAGAACTAGGGGAGCTACTTCACAGAAAGTATTTAAAAAGGAGGTAGATGGACTTTTGACCTGTTAGAGGGCTGATAGGGTGTGGAGAATTGGACATTAAAGATGAGATAATACGAACAGTAGATCGGCCATGATCGTACACAATGGCTTGATTGTCCGAACTGCCTGATGCTGTTGTTTAAGTTCTCATATTCTGTAATTACAAAGTTAATGGTTGTAATTTTCCTGCACGTTCTGTTACTGAACGTTGCAATCAGAGTGAGCAAAGCACTTTATGAGTCATCTCATAGTGAGGTTTTTTTTAGATGAGATGACTTTCAGTGTGGAAACAGGCCCGTCTGCCCCACAAGTCCACACCGACCCATACCCCTACATTTACCCCTTAACGAATACTACGGGCAATTTAGCATGGCCTGCACATCTTTAGATGATGGGAGGAAACCGGAGCACCCGGAGGATACGCACACAGACACAGCGAGAATGTGCAAACCCGCGTTTCTGGTGCTGTGAGGCAGCAGTGCGAACCACTGTGCCACCGTGCCGCCGTGCTGCCCACTGTGCTACCGTGCCGTCCAGGTCTGGGGGCTGATTTCACAGTGAATCTTGGTCTATACCATGGCCAACAAAGGAAGCACAAGTTGCAGAGAGGAGACACTCTGTAAAGATACCAGAGTTGTCTTTCGAACCCAGCCTGGGTTTTGGAGTAACATTTTCCAACCCATACCAAACTATGTGTGACAGCCTGGAGGGAAGGAATGAGATCCTGTATTACTGTGGACCATGCATTTGGATCAAGATGCCTCCGACAGCATCAGTGCAGGAGGTTTGAGGGGCTAAATTGAACATAGAAACATAGGACTGAGGAGCAGGAGTGGGTCATTAGACACGTTGTCACTGTTCCACAGGGCACTAAGATCGTAGCTGCTCTGATTGTGGTCTCAGCAGCACTTTTCGGTCTGTATACTTTTTTCCTACATGCACTTGTCTGTCAAATGTTTGAATACAGCACAACTTTGAACAACTGCAAACATCCAGGCACCACAAAGTTTGGTAAATGAAATTACCACCTGAACAGTCCAATAAGAATTTCTCATTTGTGTTCCGACAAATGCTGGAGGGTCACTGTGTCATTTTCCAGTCTCACTCCTCCACTGTTTACAACAAATTTTAAATGCAGCCAGTTTAGTGATATGACCAATTGTGTAGGACTCAGGACTGAGAAAAACGTGAGATGCAGGAAGTTGAACTCACAACAATTGGTAAAATGACGGAATGCCCCAAATGTTCTTCTGCCTTTGAAATTATTCTGCTCACACAAGCTGCTGGTAATGGGATTTATCTGTGGAACAGTTGGATTTGGCTGAACTCCCCTTGCTTCCGGCAGCAGAGAGATTCCAATGAATCCTCAACAGGAACCATTAACAAGTGGGGAAGATAGCTCAGGGATTTTATGGTCTCACATTTTGCTATCGGGTGGACAAAGTAAGAGAGAGGGATCAATCAGCTGCTGCTACTCAAGTAGGGAACATTTGTCTCCCTCTCTGTGTTGAACCATACAATAATGTCAACTGAACATCAAACTGGGCTATCTGTGCTCTCCTGGAGCATTCTCTGGAACGGATGGTAATGGACGATATGAATGTACATCATCCCTGTTGTTGTACACAGTGGCTTTGTTTAGAAAAAAAAAAGTCCCTGCTTTATCATCTGATGACATGTTTATATGCGTCTGTGTAATTTGTAATTATCGGTCGATGTCTATATAATGCATGTGTTGATATCAATACATCTTATTCTTAAATTTATTCTCCAGTTTTAAATTCCTTAACAAGAGGAAACGCATCCAGCTGAAACACCTTTCAGAAATTCATGTATGGTTCAAGAAGATTTCTCATCTCAGATCAAAACTGATAATCCCCCATAACAAAAGGCTTTCCTTCCAGGAATTAGTAAAGGGAAACATGTATGAAAATCTTCTGAAAGAATTATATCTTCTTTTTCAGTTTAGGCGATCAAAACTGCGCACAGTGTATTCGATGTGGTCTCAGCAATGCCCCGTTCAAATGCAGCAAAACATTCCTCATTAAACTTGATAACCTTTGCCAGAAACAGCATCATTCCACTTACCTTCCAGATCACTTGCTGCATCTGCTGACTGACTTCATATGATTCATGTCCCAGGAACATGGAAACGTCCTGTATCACAGAGTTCTGCAATCTCTCTCCATTTAAATTGTTCGCCATTGTTTTATCCTTCCTGCCACAGTAGACAACTCACCTTATGTTCTTTCTGCTGAAGGTTTGCTCACTAACCTTCCCTGTCTGTATCACATTGCAGACTCAGTACCTCCATTTGACGACATCTTGAATGATCATCTTGATAATGCGCTAATTGAGCTTCACGCCATTCAGTTCCCTTCCTCCAGATCTTTGATACAGATTATTTGTCATTGATGATCCCACAATGATCTCCACAGCACTACACTAGTTCCAGCTTTGCAACCTGAAAATAAACATTTACCTCTACTCTCTAGTTCCGGTTAGCGACAGCTGCCCCGTTCCTGTGTAGCTCATAAGGTGGGTTGAATGGTCTCCTCCTGGGCTGTGTAATGTACTCAACGAGCTGAATTACTTCATTCTCTATTCCTGTGTAACTCCTTCGAGGGGCAGAATGGTCTCCTCCCATCTCATTGTAACGATCCTGTCCATCTGAAAGGGGTGGTCTCCTACATTGTAATAGCATCGAGGGGTGGATTGAGCGAAGACACATGGGGTAGGTGCAAAAGTATATCTCTGTAACAGCCTCGGGCGTGATTGAGAGAATAACACAAGGGGTAGGGGCAGCAGTACATCTCTGTAACAACCTCGAGGGTGGATTGAGGGCACAGCAGTTGGCCTTTTGGCTGCACCATTCAGAATGCTCATCACTGATCCGACTGTGTCTGACCATCCATCTCCTGTCTGTTCCCAGTAAACATTACCTCTCCTGTCCAACAAAGATCAGTCAAGCTCAGCGTTGCATATCTTCAATAACCGAGTCTTCACTGCTCCCTGAGGATGAGGACACCACAGATAGCACAACAATAAATTGAAAGGACACCCTTATTTCATTGTGGGATCCGTTATTTTAAACCGTGTTAACCTAACGTCAAATCATCACTTCTTTTCAGACATAAGGACACAATAATAAGGAATAAACATAAAGCATTCCGGACTTCAAACCTGTCCCACATTCCCGCTGACCCTTTCCAATCATATATGTATCAAACCCAGCCTCTGCTGCTGTCTCAGAAAGAGAATACCCGATAGCATAACACCACAAGAACATAAAAGCAAGAAGCAGAATGAGGACATTCGGCCCACCGAGTCTAAAATTCTGTTCAATAATTTCTTATGTGTACCTCAACCTCATTCTTCTGCCTTCTCCCTAGATTCCTTGATCCCCTAACAAATCCAAAGCATTGTGATTTGCGTCTTAATGAAACTAGTTTCTGTTGTTCTGTGTGTGTGTGTGTGTGTGTGTGTATGTGTGCGTATGTGTCTGTGTGTATATATATATATATGTATATATATATATATATATATATATACACGTGAGCATCCATGTGCTTGTTATCTGTGTGTTTGTGTGTCTATGTCTGCCTGTCTGTGTATCAGCCTGTGTGTTTCTTAACTGTGTTTGTGTCTATTTATATGCGACTGTATATGTCTCTGTCTGTTTCTACCTGTGTGTATGCCTACCTCCTTGTGAGTATTGTGTGTGTTTTTATATTGGGGTGTTTACCAACGCTTCTGTGTATTTCTGTGTCTGCGTCTCTGTGCAGTGAGGTATCTGTGCCTTTTTGTTTTGGAAGGCAAAGGACTGTCGTTGGATCTGCCAGTGCGTTTAAAGTGAGAATTATCTTTCACTAAACATTGCTACTTAATCGGTCGGTGGCACATGGATGTTTCAGAATCTCCACACAAGGCGTCCCAGACCTCTCTGGCTCATACCACTGCCCTGCCCACATGGCAGTGGGTGGGGTGAGGGAATGGATATTGGGCACTGAACCACCCGACTTTGCCTTTCTGTCCTATTCCAGGCTCTTCCTCCTCGAATGGGAGAAAGGGATGGTGGCAGGGAGAGTGGGAATGGGTGACCCTGCTGTTAGTGCTGGTGTAGTTGGGAGGAATTGTGAGGTGCATGGAGTGAGTCAGTCGAAAGTTTTGAATCCATATAGTATTATTAGTGTGGGAGGTATTGCGTAGGTGACAGAGAAAGTGAGGAAGAAAGTTACTGAATTCAATAGTGAGAGTGGTAGCGCCTGAGCCTTATCTGGAGATAGAGCGTGAATCTTGTTCGGGGGTAGGTGCTATAACAGATAGACAGTGAGTGTGAGCGAGCAAAGAGTATACGGTAACTCTTATCCTGACAGAGCTAGGAGGATATCGATGCTTATCCTGTATTGCAGGACATTTGTTCAGATCATCTTAGCGTCGAGGTGAGGCTCCCTGAGTGTCTTGTCCAAGTCTGTCACTAATAACGACACAGATCTGTCATTCAGCTTCCACAGAATCAGTTTAGGTAGAGCTTGAAATAGCAAGGAGAAGCATATATTTGCGTGTTATATATCAAAACCAAAACGCCAGCAGAAAATCTCAGCATCATATGCTCCAGAAATTAGATATACAAGTATTGTGGATACTGCAATCTTACTGGATGGTTTCAAGTTGCATCTCAACTGCGTTAACTAAGTGACTGCTCATGTTGTGAAAAACAAATTCTGTAAGTGTATATGAGGTAGGTTGAAGAGTATGCTGTGAAGCAAACTGGAGAACAGGTTATTTTGGATTTGGTATTGTGTGGTCAGAATGATGAATTAATAATCTTGTACTGAAGCAGCTTTAAAGGAATAATCACATTAATAAGGTGTGATTTGCACGGCGTCTGCATACAATACAGAATGCTTGAACCTTCTAGATAAACATCATGGAAGACTGGAGGCTAGAGGGTCAAGATAGCTCAAGTGAATTGGGAAAGGACAATATAAAATTCAGTGGGAAATAAGCAATGGTTGTTAGAGTCATAGAGTCCGACAGCACGGAGACAGGCCCTTAGGCCCAAACTGGTCCATTTCAACTAAAATATCCATCTACGCTAACCCCATTTCCCTGCCATTGCCGATATCCTTCTAATCCTTTCCTATCCGTCTATTTGTCCAAATGCCTTTTAAAGGTTGTTCATGTATCCGCCTCAATCACTTCCCCTGGCAGCTCATTTCATATGCGTACCAGCCCCTGTGTGTAAAAACACTGTTCCTCAGGTTCCCTTTTATTCTTTCTCCTCTGACCTGAAACTGATGCTCTCTAGTTTGAGACTGCCCAACCCTAGGGAAAAAACGGACTGAATATATTCACTCTACCCTTGCCTATCATGATCTTATAGACTTCAATATGATCCTCCCTCAGTCTCAAACACACAAAAGTAAAAAGTCCTAGCTTGCCCAAACTCTCCCTATAACTTAGACCATTGAGATCTTGGCAACATCCTTTTAAATCTTTTCTGCATTCTTTCCAGTTTAATAACATCCTTCCTATAGCAAAGTGAACAAAACTGAACATAACGCTAACAATATGGCCTCACCAGCATCCTGTATAACTGCAACGTAACTCCCTAATTTCGAAACTCAGTGATATAAACCAATTAAGGCCACTGTGCCAAAAGCTTTCTTCACTGTCTACCTGTAAATCAACTTTCAGAGAACCATGCACCTGAATTCCAAGGTCCCTCTGTTCCACTAGACTCCTTAGGACCCAACCATTCACCATGAAACTCCAACCTTGATTTGACTTTCTAAAATGCAAGAACTTACACTGAGCTAGATGAATATCCAATTGCCATTTCTCAGCCCACTTCTTGACCTGCTGCGCTTTTCCAGCAACACATTTTCAGTTCTGATCTCCAGCATCTGCAGTCCTCACTTTCTCCTTCCTGACCCTAACCCCTGGATTATTCCGGCCTATCCCCCAGTCTCAAACACTGTGTTCCAGAGCCTAACCCCTGGATAAATCCGGCCTATCCCATACTCTCAAACACTGTGTTCCAGACCCTAAACCCTGGATTAATCCAGCCTATCCGATACTGTCAGACAATGTGTTCCAGACCCTAACTCCACGATTAACCCGGCCTATCTCACACACTCATGCACTGTGTTCCAGACACTAACCCCTGGATTAATCCGGCCTTCCCACACCCTCAGACGCACACTTCCAGGCACTAACCCCTGGATTAATTCGGCCTATTCCACTCTCTCAGGCACTGTGTTCTACACACTAACCCCTGGATTAATCCGGCCTATCCGACACTGTCAGACAATGTGTTCCAGACACTAACTCCTGGATTAATCCGGCCTATACCACACTCTCAGACACTGTGTTCCAGACCCTAATGCCTGGATTAATCCGTCCTTTCCTATACTCCCAGACACTTTGTTTCAGACTCTAACCACTGGATTAATCTGGCCTCTCCTATTCCCGCAGACACTGTATTCCAGACCCAAACCGCTGGATTAATCCAGCCTATCCCACACTCTCAAACGCTGTGTTCCAGACCTTAACACCTGGATTAATCCAGCCGCTCCCTCACGCTCAGATATTGTGTTCCAGACCCTAACCCCTGGATTGACCCGGCCTATCCTATACTCTCAGACACTGTGTTCCAGACCCTAACACCTGGATTAATCCGGCCTATCCACACTAACGGGCACTGTGTTCCAGACCCTAACCCCTGGATTGACCCGGCCGCTCCCTCACGCTCAGACATTGTGTTCCAGACCCTAACCCCTGGATTGACCCGGCCTATCCTATACTCTCAGACACTGTATTCCAGACACAAACCCCTGGATTAATCCGGCCTATCCCACACTCTCAGGCACTGTATTCCAGACCATTACCACAGGATTAATCCGACCTATCCCACTCTCGCAAGAACTGCGTTCCAGACGCTAACTCCTTGAATATTCCGGCCTATCCCACACTCACACACTGTGGTCGGTACCTAACCCCTGGATTAATCCGGTCTATCCCATAAACTCAGACAACGTATTCCAGACCCGAACCCATTGGATTGACCCGGCCACCCCAATCTTTCTGACACTGTGTTCCAGTCCCTAAACCCCGGATTGACCCGGCCACTGGGTCATCTGTTGGGTCATCTGCTCTTGCCTGTGTGAGTTAGTTTGTCAGAGTGCTGTCAGTGTGCAATTCCTGAGTGGGTAACATTGACAGAGTGGGGTCAAATGCTCTTCACTGGGTGGGTAACATTGACAGAGTGGGGTCAAATGCTCTTCACTGGGTGGGTAACATTGACAGAGTGGGGTCAGTCGGCTCTTCCCTGGGTGTGTTACTTTGACAAAGTGGGGTCAGTCTGCTCTTCCTTGGATGGTTTACATTGATAGAGTGGGGTCAGTATGCTCTTGACTGCTTGAGTGACATTGACAGAGTGGGATCAGTCTGCTCTTCCCTGGGTGAGATACATTGACAGAGTGGGGTCAGTCTGCTCTTCACTGGGTGGGTAACATTGACAGAGCGGGGTCAGTCTGCTCTTAAATGGGTGGGTAACATTGACAGAGTGGGGTCAGTCTGCTCTACCGTGGGTGTGTGACATTGTTAGAGCGGGGTCAGTCTGATCTTGCCTGATTGAGTTACATTGACAGAGTGGGGTCAACCTGCGCTTGACTGTGTGAATTACTTTGCAGAGTGAGGTCAGTCTGCTCTTCCTGGGTGGGTTACATTGACAGAGCGGGGTCAGTCTGCTCTTCCCTGTGTGAGTTACATTGACAGAGTGAGGTCAGTCTGCTCTTCCCTGGGTGGGTTACATTGACAGAGTGGGGTCAGTCTGCTCTTCACTGGGTGGGTACCATGGACAGAGTGGGGTCAGTCTGCTCGTCAATGGATGGGTAACATTGACAGTGTGGGGTCAGTCTACTCTACCGTGGGTTTGTGACATTGTTAGAGCGGGGTCAGTCTGCTCTTGCCTGTTTGAGTTACATTGACAGAGTGGGCTCAATCGGCGCTTGACTGTGTGAATTATTTTGCAGAGTGAGGTCAGTCTGTTCTTCCCTGGGTGGGTTACATTGACAGAGCGGGGTCAGTCTGATCTTCCCTGTGTGAGTTACATTGACAGAGTGAGATCAGTCTGGTCTTCCCTGGGTGGATTACATTGACAGAGTGGGGTCAGTCTGCTCTTCACTGGGTGTGTAACATTGACAGAGTGGGGTCAGTCTGCTCTTCCCTGGTTGAGTGATATTGACAGAGTGGGATCAGTCTGCTCTTCCCAGGGTGGGGTACATTGACAGCGTGACGTCAGTCTATACATCTATGGTTGGGTGACATTGACAGAGTGGGGTCATTCTGCTCTGCACCGGAGTGAATTGGTTTGGTACTGTAACGTTAAGCTGCGCTTGCCTGTGTGAGTTACATTGACAGAGTGGGGTCAGTCTGCTATTTGATGGGTGAGTTACTTTGACATCGTGGGATTAATCTGCTCTTGGTGTTTAAGTATGTTGGACAGAGTGGGGTCAGTCTGCTCAAACGCGGGTGTGTGACATTGTTCGAGCGGGGTCTATCTGATCTTGCTTGTTTGAGTTACATTGACAGAGTGGGCTCAATCTGCGCGTGACTGTGTGAATTATTTTGCAGAGTGAGGTCAGTCTGCTCTTCCCTGGGTGGGTTACATTGACAGAGCGGGGCCAGTCTGCTCTTCCCTGTGTGAGTTACATTGACAGAGTGGGTTCAGTCTGCTCTTCCTTGGGTGAGTTACATTGACAGAACGGGGTCAGTCTGCTCTTCTCTGGGTGAGTTACATTGACAGAGTTGGTCAGTCTGCACTTCACTGGGTGTGTAACATTGACAGAGTGGGGTCAGTCTGCTCTTCTATGGGTGGGCAACATTGACAGAGTGGGGTCAGTCTGCTCTACCGTGGGTGTGTGACATTGTTAGAGCGGGGTCTGTCTGCTCTTCCCTGGGTGGGTATTTTTGACAGATGGGGTCAGTCGGCTCTTGCCTGGTTGAGTGATATTGACAGTGTGGGGTCAGTCTGCTCTTCCCTGGGTGGGGTACATTGACAGCGTGAGGTCAGTCTGTACTTCTACGGTTGGGTGATGTTGACATAGTGGGGTCAGTCTGCTCTTCCCACGGTGGATTGCATTGACAGAGTGGGGTCAGTCTGCTCTTCCCTCTGTGCGTGACATTGACAGAGTGGGGTCAGGCTGCTTTTCCCTGGTTGTGTTACCTTGACAGATTGGGGTCTGTCTGCACTTCCCTGTGTGAGTTAGCATTGACAGAGTGGAGTCAGTCAGCTATTCCCTGGGTGGGTTACGTTGACAGATTGGGGTCTGTCTGCTCTTCCCTGGGTGGGTTACATTGACAGAGTGGGGTCCCTTACTTTTTCATGGGTGGGTGACATTAACAGATTGGGTTCAGTCTGCTCTTCCCTGGGTGTGTTAAATTGACAGTTTCGGTTCAGTCTGCCGTTGCTTGAATGATTAGTTTGACAGAGTGAGGTCAGTCTGCTCTTGCCTGTGAGAGTTACATTGACAGGGTGGGGTCAGTCTGCTCTTCCCTGGGTCTGTTACATTGACAGAGTGGGGTCAGTCTGCTCTTCCCAGGGTTGGTTGCATTGACAGAGTGGAGTCAGTCTGCTCTTCCCAGGGTCGGTTACATTGACAAAGTGGGGTCAGTCTGCTAATCACTGGATGTGTACATTGAGAGAGTGGGGTCATTCTGCTCCTCCCTGTGTGAATTGGTTTGATACAGTGGCGTCAAGCTGCGCTTGCCTGTGTGGAGTTACATTGACAGAGTGGGGTCAGTCTGCTATTCGATGGGTGAGTTACTTTGACATAGTGGGAATAATCTACTCTTGGTGTGTAAGTATGTTGGACAGAGTGAGGTCAGTCTGCTCTACCGTGGGTGTGTGACATTGTTAGAGCGGGGTCTATCTGCTCTTGCCTGTTTGTCTTACATTGACAGAGTGGGCTCAATCTGCGCTTGACTGTGTGAATTATTTTGCAGAGTGAGGTCAGCCTGCTCCTCCCTGGGTGGGTTACATTGACAGAATGTGGTCAGTCTCCTCTTGCCTGGGTGGGTTACATTGACAGAGCGGGGTCAGTCTGCTCTTCCTTGGGTGACTTACATTGACAGAGTGGGGTAGGTCTGCTCTTCCTTGGGTGAGTTACATTGACAGAGTGGGGTCAGTCTGCTCTTCCTTGGGTGACTTACATTGACAGAGTGGGATCAGTCTGCTCTTCCCTGGATGGGTAACATTGACAGAGTGGGGTCAGTCTGCTCTTTCCTGGGTGTGTTACATTGACAGAGTGGGATCAGTCTGCTCTTCCCTGGATGGGTAACATTGACAGAGTGACACCTCCTGCCCAAAGTCCACAAACCTGACTGCCCCGGCCGGCCCATTGTCTCCACCTGCTCCTGCCACACCGAACTCATCTCCGCATACCTTGACACCGTCCTGTCCCCCTTAGTCCAAGAACTCCCCACCTACGTTCGGAACATCACCCATGCCCTCCACCTACTCCATGATTTTCGCTTCCCCGGTCCCCAACGCCTTATTTTCACCATGGACATCCAGTCCCTGTACACCTCCATCCCCCATCACGAAGGACTCAAAGCCCTCCGCTTCTTCCTTTCCCGCCGTACCGACCAGTACCCTTCCACTGACACCCTCCTTCAACTGACTGAACTGGTCCTCACCCTGAACAACTTCTCCTTCCAATCCTCCCACTTCCTCCAAACCTAAGCAGCAGCAATGGGCACCCGCATGAGCCCCAGCTATGCCTGCCTCTTTGTAGGATATGTGGAACAATCCATCTTCCGCAACTACACTGGCCCCACCCCCCACCTTTTCCTCCGCTACACCGATGACTGTATC
>NW_025212935.1:25525-29587 GCF_004010195.1 Chiloscyllium plagiosum
AAATGTGTTGCTGGAAAAGCGCAGCAGGTCAGGCAGCATCCAGGGAACAGGAGAATTGACGTTTCGGGCATAAGCCCTTCTTCAGGAATGGGGAAGGTTTGTCCAGCAGGCTAAGATAAAAGGTAGGGGGGAGGGACTTGGGGGAGGGGCGTCGGAAATGTGATAGGTGGAAAGAGGTCAAGGTGAGGGTGATAGGTCAGACTGAGGTGGGGGCGGAGAGGTCAGGAAGAAGATTGCAGGTTAGGAAGGCGGTGCTGAATTCGATGGATTTGACTGAGACAAGGTGGGGGGAGGGGAAATGAGGAAACTGGTGGCCCCCACCCCAGTCTGACCTATCACCCTCACCTTGACCTCTTTCCACCTATCACATTTCCGACGCCCCTCCCCCAAGTCCCTCCTCCCTACCTTTTATCTTAGCCTGCTGGACAAACTTTCCTCATTCCTGAAGAAGTGCTTATGCCCGAAACGTCGATTCTTCTGTTCCCTGGATGCTGCCTGTCCTGCTGTGCTTTTCCAGCAACACATTTTCAGCTCTGATCTCCAGCATCTGAAGACCTCACTTTCTCCTCATTGACAGAGTGGGGTCAGTCTACACTTCCCTGAGTTTGTTACATTGACAGAGTGGGATCGGTCTACTCTTCAGTGGATGGGTAACATTGAAGAGTGGGGTCAATCTGCTCTACCCTGGATGGGCAACATTGACACAGTGTGGTCAGTCGGCTCTTCCTTGGGTGGTAACATTGTCAGTGTGGGGTCAGTCTGCTCTTCCCTGTTTGGGTTACATTGATAAAGTGAGGTAAGTCTGTACTTCAATGGGTGGGTTACATTGACAGAGTGGGGTCAGTCTGCACTTCCCAGGGTGGGTTACATTGACAGACTGGGGTCAGTTTGCACTTCACTGTGTGTGTACTTTGAGGGAGTGGGGTCATTCTACTCTTCCCTGTGTGGATTGGTTTGATACAGTGGCGTCAATCTGCGCTTGCCTGTGTGAGTTACATTGACAGAGTGGGGTCAGTCTGCTATTCACTGGCTGAGTTACTTTGACACAGTGGGATTAGTCTGCTATTCGCTGTGAGTTACTTTCACAGAGTGGCATTAGTCTGTCCTTGGTGTGTAAGTATGTTGGACAGGGTGGGGTGAGTCTGCTCTACCCTGTGTGTGTGACATTGACAGAGCGGGGTCTGTCTGCCCTTGCCTGTTTGAGTTACATTGACAGAGTGGGCTCAATCTGCGCTTGACTGTGTGAATTATTTTGCAGTGTGAGGTCAGTCTGCACTTCCCTGGGTGTGTTACATTGACAAAATGTCGTCAGTCTCCTCTTGCCTGAGTGGGTTACATTGACAGAATGCGGTTAGTCTGCTCTTGTCTGGGTCGGTTACATTGACAGAGTAGGGTCAGTCTGTTCTTGTCTGGGTGGGTTACATTGACAGAGCGGGGTCAGTCTGTTCTTGCCTGTGTGTACTACATTGACAGAGTGGGCACAATCTGCGCTTGACAGTGTGAATTTCTTTGCAGAGTGAGGTCAGTCTGCTCTTTCCAGGGAGGGGTTACATTGACAGAATGAGCTCAGTCTGCTCTTGGCTGTGTGAGTTACATTGACAGAATGCTGTCAGTCTGCTCTTGGCTGCCTGAGTTAGTTTGACAGAGTGAGATCAGTCTGCATTTGACTGTGTGAGTTATTTTGCAGAGTGAGGACAGTCTGCTCGTCCCTGGGTGTGTTACATTGACAGAGTGGGGTCAGTCTGCTCTTGCCTGTGTGAGTTAGTTTGAAAGAGAGAGGTCAGTCTGCTCTTCCCTGTGTGGGTTACATTGACAGAGTGTGGTCTGCCTGCCATTCCCTGGATGGGTTAAATTGACAGAGTGGGATAAGTCTACTCTTCCCTGGATGGGTAACATTGACAGAGTGGGGTCAGTCTACTCTTCGCTGGGTGTGTTACATTGACAGAGTGTGGTCTGTCTGCTCTTCCCTGGGTGTGTTACTTTGACAGAGTGGGGTTAGTCTGCCTTTGCTGTGTACGTTTGTTGGACTGAGTGGGGTCATTCTGCTCTTCCCTGGATGGGTAACATTGACAGAGTGGGGTCAGTCTACTCTTCGCTGGGTGTGTTACATTGACAGAGTGTGGTCTGTTTGCTCTTTCCTGGGTGTGTTACTTTGACAGAGTGGGGTTAGTCTGCCTTTGCTGTGTAAGATTGTTGGACTGAGTGGGGTCAGTCTGCTCTTCCTTGGGTGGGTTACATTGACAGAGTGGGGTCAGTCTGATCTTCCCTGGGTGTGTTACATTGACAGAGTGTGGTCAGTCTGCACTTCCCTGGGTGTGTTACTTTGACAGAGTGGCGTTAGTCTGCCCTTGGTGTGTAAGTTTGTTGGACCGAGTGGGGTCAGTCAACCCTTCCCTGGGTGTGTTACATTGACAGTTTGGGATCAGTCTGCCGTCGCTTGTGAGATTTAGTTTGACAGAGTGAGGTCAGTCTGCTCTTGCATGTGTGAGTTACATTGACAGAGTGGGGTAAGTCTGCTCATCCATGGGTGTGTTAAATTGACAGAGTGGGATCACTCTGCTCTTCCCTGAATGGGTAACATTGACAGAGTGTGGTCAGTCTGCTCTTCCTTGGGTGGGTAACATTGACAGAGTGAGGTCAGTCTGCTCTTGCCAGGGCGGGTTACATTGAGAGAGTGAGGTTAGTCTGCTTTTTCCTGGGTGTGTTGCATTGGCAGAGTGAAGTCAGTCTGCTCTTCCCTGTGTGGGTTACATTGACAGATTTTGGGTCTGTCTGCTCTTCCCTGGGTGTGTTATATTGACAGAGTGAGGTCAGTCTGCTCTTCTCTTTTTGGAATACATTGACAGAGTGAGGTCAGTCTGCTCTTCCCTGGATGTGTTACATTGACAGAGTGTGGTGAGTCTGCTCTTCCCTGGTTGTGTTACATTGAAAGAGTCGTGTCAGCCTGCTCTTCCCTGGGTGTGTTACATTGACAGAGTGAGTTCAGTCTGTACTTCTATGGTTGGGTTACATTGACAGAGTGGGGTCAGTCTGCTCTTCCCAGGGTGGGTTGCATTGACAGATTGGGGTCAGTCTGCACTTCCCAGGGTGGGTTACATTGACAGAGTGGGGTCAGTCTGCTCTTCACTGGGTGTGTACATTGAGAGAATGATGTCATTCTTCTCTTTCCTGTGAGAATTGGTTTGATACTGTGGCGTCAATCTGCGCTTGCCTGTGTGAGTTACTTTGACAGAGTGGGGTCAGTCTGCTATTCACTGGCTGAGTTACTTTGACAGATTGGGATTAGTCTGCTATTCGCTGGGTGAGTTACTTTGACAGATTGGCATTAGTCTGCCCTTGGTGTGTAAGTATGTTGGACAGGGTGGGGTCAGTCTGCTCTACCCTGGGTGTGTTACATTGACAGAATGTGGTCAGTCTGCTCTTGTATGTGTGGGTTACATTGACAGAGCGGGGTCAGTCTGTTCTTGCCTGTGTGTACTGCATTGACAGAGTGGGTCCAATGTGCGCTTGACAGTGTGAATTATTTTGCAGAGTGAGGACAGTCTGCTCTTTCCGGGGAGGGGTTACATTGCAGAGTGAGGTCAGTCTGCTATTGGCTGTGTGAGTTACATTGACAGAATGCTGTCAGTCTGCTCTTGGCTGCCTGAGTTAGTTTGACAGAGTGAGATCAATCTACACTTGACTGTGTGAGTTATTTTGCAGAGTGCGGTCAGTCTGCTCTTCCCTGGGTGTGTTGCATTGACAGAGTGGGGTCAGTCTGCTCTTGCCTGTGTGAGTTAGTTTGAAAGAGAGAGATCAGTCTCCTCTTCCCTGTGTGGGTTGCATTGACAGAGTGTAGTCTGTCTGTCATTCCCTGGATGGGTTAAATTGACGGAGTGGGTTCAGTCTGCTCTTTCCTGGATGGGTAACATTGACAGAGTGGGGTCAATCTGCGCTTCCCTGGATGGGTAACATTGACAGAGTGTGGTCTGTCTGCTCTTGCCAGGTTGGGTTACATTGACAGAGTGAGGTTAGACTGCTCTTTCCTGGGTGTTGCATTGGCAGAGTGGGGTCAGTCTGCTC
>NW_025212936.1:0-2242 GCF_004010195.1 Chiloscyllium plagiosum
TTCTTTGACTTCAGGTCTGCTGTATTATTCAGCACTTTCCACTCCCTTTACAGCTTTTGACAATACTCCAACATTCCATCCTCGTCTCTGTTGTTGGGATGATCACTTATTTATTCTTGGAACAGTAGCATAGCTAGAAAAAATAATATTAAAACAATTCTTAAAAAGAGCTGATTGGCTATCCCACAAGATTATGCCAATAAATAGGATGGAAGCTAGGGGTTTAATCATTTATTTGACCACTTTCCTAAATATGAACAATGGTTATGTTGCTCAAACCAGTCTTATAGAGAGTGGAAAAATAAAAAATGTTGGCTTTTAGATATGCCAAATGTACTACAACAATAATTTCTTTGCAGGTTTAAATGTTAGCTGTTTTTGGTCTAAGCCAGTCTTAAACTTAACAGGCTCTCAGTTACTCGCACAACAAATATGTCAGGCTTTAACATGTCAAGGGGAGAACACTGTACTGTTAAAATGATCAACTTCAACACCTTCCTCTCCATTACCAATTAAATTTGCTTCTCAAGACATTGCGCTAGAGGGCAGATGCTTGAACGTTAGCAATGATTAGACAGCAAAAGTTCATATCAACAGTTCGTAAGATGGAATAAAATTAGCCCTAGCAGGTCAAGCTACAACATTTGTTCCAGAGTGTTCTATGGACCGGTAACATAAACAGAGGAAAGAAGGTCACATAATAGGCAATAAATTGAAAACACAATTGTGAAGGCAGTGGTGTTATTATATGCCTGAATATGATCTGATAGAACTGGAAATTCCATTAATGCAAAAGCACCAGACAATTCGTGGTCAACTCCACTGATGAATGGCGACTCAGGACGAGAATATTTTGGATGAAATTCTAATTAACACAATATTTTTCGCTAACAATAATTGATATAAAATAAAAGAACATAATTAGCAAAAGCACTAATAGGTAAATAATTTGATAAATGCATCACTGCATCAGAATTAAATACGACTTAAATTTAAAGTGTACCTTTTCAAAAAAAGCTATCAGTCTCAATTGCAAAGTGTTACAATTATGTTTTCCATCCTACGTACAATTACCAATTATTCCTCCAAATACTTACAGCTGAGTCTGAATTAATAATTGGCTTGGTAATCTACTACGTGCATTTAAAAAAACATCAAAAGTAATTTGAAAATGTTTTTGGAATAAAAAGTGAATGCTGTGCCAGCTAAGTGTCATCAGATAAGAGACATCAGGTAAGTGACGTTCCAGGTGAATTGGCCAGGCTACATTGCTCATAGTGCAAGGTGCGTTATTCAGGGTAAATGGTGGGAGATTGGTCTGGGCGGGTTACTCTTCAGCGGGTTGGTGTGGACTTGTTGGACCGAAAGGCCTGTTTCCACACTGTAAGCGAAGTATCTTGCAGGACAACCGTAAGAAATTTCAAGAGTATGCAGCAGATGTTGTCACAGGCAGTGGAAGAGAGTGTGTTGAATGAGAGGGAATTGAGGGAAATAAGAATTTTGAAAGTCACAGAGACTGGAAAGGCTGAGGCCGTGATGGTGATAAAAGCCAGCATTAGTTAGGAGTCTGGCCAGGAAACAGGTAAGAAAGGGTTGACATAGAGATTGACTTCAGGCAGCAACAATTTAAAAAGGAGTTCCTCGAGAGTAGTCATATCTCGATTACTCCTGGTGCGTCGAGGTAGTGAAGCAGAAATAGGAGGCTAGAGCAGATGAATGCATGGCTGAGGAGCTGGTGCGTGGGTGAATGACTCACATGTTTGGATCATTGGAATCTATTTCGGGGTTGAACTGATCTGTACAAGAAGGACAGATTGCACCTAATCTGTAAGGGGACTAATATACTGCCATGGAGATTTGCGAGAGATGGTCTGGAGGATTTAAACTAGTAAGGTGTTAGGGTGGGACCCAGGGAGGTAGTGAGGAAAGAGATCAATCTGAGACTAAGTTAAAAATCACACAACACCAGGTTATGGTCCAACAGGTTTAATTGGAAGCACACTAACTTTCGGAGAGACGCTCCTTCATCAGGTGATTGTGGAGGGCTCGATCGTAACACAACTTTATAGCAACAATTTGCAGTGTGATGTAACTGAAATGATATATTGAAGAATTGATTGTCTGTTCAGTCTTTCATCTGTTAGAATACAGTGATAGTTTCACTTCTTTCATGTGTAAATCACAAAACCCTTTTTTTAAGTTGCATTCTTGGGTTAGCTGTGAACAATGGTGATAGCTAGAC
>NW_025212936.1:2851-7785 GCF_004010195.1 Chiloscyllium plagiosum
GACTGGGATGTACAAAGTTAAAAATCACACAACACCAGATTATAGTCCAACAGGTTTAATTGGACGCACACTAGCTTTCGGAGCGACGCTGTGTGTTCTTTGGTCGGATCAGCTGGTAGTTGCCTGTAGTGTTCCTGGTTGTTCAGTTGTCGGTACACTTCCTTGCAGTAATCTGTTCTATTCTGAATGACAATGGTTTCTCCTTTATGTGCTGTTTTGATGACAATGTTGTGATTGGTTTTGAGAGCCTGGATGGCATTGCGCTGTGAATGGCTGTTGTTTTGCGCTATCTTGTGTGTACGGCTGATGAATCTAGCATTTATATATTTCCCGACAGTTTGAGCATACATGTCAAGCCAAGGGCAGCGGCCCTCCGGTAGGGTCCAAGTTGACAACTTCTTTGATCGCTCCTCGACAGATCCCTGTGATGACTGTTGGGATCATAGCTGGCAATTTGAGACATAGAAATGTACAGCACAGAAACAGACCCTTCGGTCAAACTCATCCATGCTGACCAGATATCCTAACCTAGTAGTCCTATTTGCCAGCACTTGGCCCATATCCCTCTAACCGTTCCTTTTCATATACCCATCGAGATGCCTTTCAAATGGTGCAAATGTGCGAGTTGATCATCTAAACACTTCTTCAAGGCTGCAATGTTTCCTGCACCTGTCACCATTTCAGATGCTGTCAGACCTGATGAGGATCTCTAGCATTTTTGTTTTTATTTCAGATTTCCATCATTTTGCTGAAGCACAGTCAGAGAGTTATACAGCATGAATAGTACAACTCGTCCATATCGACCAGCTATCCTAAACTTATCCAGTCCCATTTAGGAGAATTGGTCTATATCACTCTGTACACTTGCTATTCATGTACTCCTCCAGATACCTTTTAAATGTTGTAATTCTACCTTCGTCCATCACTCTTATGGCAGCTCATTCCATAAGAATCTCTGAGTGAAAGGTTTGCCCCTCAGGTCCCTTTTCAATCTTTCCCCTCTCACCTTAAACGCAATCTCCTCTAATTTTGAACTGACCAACACTGACTGGAAGCAAAGACCTTGGCTATTCACCCTGTCTGTGCTCCTCTAGAAGATAGCCCCTCAGTCTCTGACGCTCCAGGGAAAAAACTCCAGCCCATTAAGCCTCTTCCTTTAACTCCACAGTCCTAACAATAACCTTGTAGATATTTTCTGAAACCCATCTCATGTTTAGCAAAAAAGAGTCATAGAGATGTACAGAATGGAAACAGACCCTTCAGTCCTACTCGTCCAAGCCAACCACTTCATTCTCTACATGCACTTCCCTCTGTCTGTGTGAAGCAAGATGTGCCTACGGTCCCCTTGAAGTCTTGCCCCTCTCACGTTAAACCAATGCCCTCGACTTTTGGCCTCCCCTATCCTTGGATAAAAGAAACTGTGACTAGTTACCCTGTCGTTGCTCCTCACAGCTTTTTAAAGTTGTATCATGCCATCCCACAGCGTCCATTGCTTCAGGGAAAATATCCTCAGCCCCTCTCTTTCCTAAACATTTCGGTTTTCCAACATATTTTCTGTAGCAGGGAGACCAGAATTGAAAGCAGTCTGGGCATTCCAAAATTGTCCGAGCCAATAAACTGTCCAACCAAAACATGACATCCCAACTCCTATACTCAATGCACTGCCAAATAACAGCTAGATACCAAACACCACCTTCACTGACCTGTCTACCTTCAACCCCACTTTCAATGAACTATCAACCCACACTGCACGGTCTCTTTGTTCATCAACAGTTGCCAGGAACTTATCATTATGAGGTTGAGTCATATTCTGGTAACATGTTTCCAAAATCAGGGAGAATAGAATTGAATGCACTATTCTAAAACTGGACTTACCATGCACCATACGGCCACAACGTGATCTCCTAACTCCTATACTCAGTGACAGAATCCCTACAGTGTGGAAGCAGGCCATTCATCCCATGAAACCAGGCCAAACATCGGAACAGCATGCTACCCTAACCACATAACTGAGCATTTCCCACGGCTAATCCACCTAACCTCCATGTCTTTGGGTTGTGGGAGGAAACCAGAGTATCCAGTGGAAGCCCTTGCAGATGCACACAGAGAGAATGTGCAAGAGAGTGGAATCGAACCCTGTCCACGTATTGATCAGTGCACGGAACAATAAAGGGCAGCATCCCAAGTGTCACATTCAACAACTGATCTCCCTGAAACTCTACTTTGCAGGAACTATGCACTTGTTCTGAGCCCTTCAGATGGATTGAAGGGATGGGGAAAAGCAGGAAGAGGGTTGTGCTTTAGATATATAAAATAACTGTGTGTCTCTCCCCTCTGTCTCACCGTCCCTGTCTCCCCGTCCCTGTCTCCCCGTCCCTGTCTCCCCGTCCCTGTCTCCCCGTCCCTGTCTCCCCGTCCCTGTCTCCCCGTCCCTGTCTCCCCGTCCCTGTCTCCCCGTCCCTGTCTCCCCGTCCCTGTCTCCCCGTCCCTGTCTCCCCGTCCCTGTCTCCCCGTCCCTGTCTCCCCGTCCCTGTCTCCCCGTCCCTGTCTCCCCGTCCCTGTCTCCCCGTCCCTGTCTCCCCGTCCCTGTCTCCCCGTCCCTGTCTCCCCGTCCCTGTCTCCCCGTCCCTGTCTCCCCGTCCCTGTCTCCCCGTCCCTGTCTCCCCGTCCCTATCTCTCCCCCATCCCTGTCTCTCCCTGTCCCTGTGTCTCCCCCATCCCTATCTCTCTCCCCGTCCCTGTCTCTCCTCCCGACCCTGTCTCTCTCCCCGTCCCTGTCTCTCTACTCACTGTCCAGGTCTCTCCCCCCTCCCCCCTCCCTGTCTGCCCATCCTTGCCTGTCTGTCACCCCCTCTCTGTTTCCCCTTCTGTTCCCCTCCTCTTACTCCTCCATCTCTTGTCTCCCTCCCGTCTCTGTGCCACCCCTGTCTATTCCCCCGCCCTCTCTGTTTCCCCCACTCTCTACCCACCACGTCTCCCTGTCCACTGAACTACAGAACGAGGGAAAAGACCTTGCCGATTTACCCTACCCATGCTCGGGCTGATTTTATAAATCTCCAGAAGGTTTCCCCTCATCCTCCGATGCTGCAGGGAAAAGAACCAAACCAACACTGGCAATATCCTTGTAATTCTTCTCTGACCACTTTCAAGTTTTGAGAACATCCTTCCGATAGGTAGTAGACCAGAATTGCATGGAAAATTCCAGAAGTTGCCTAATCAATGTCCTGTGCAGTCACAACATGACCTCCAACCCCAATACTGAATGCCCTGACCAATACAGGAAAGGAAACCAACTGCCTTCTTCACTATCTTATCTATGTTCAACTCTACTTTCGAGGAACTATGAACGTGCACTCCAAGGTCCCCAGGAACTTGCTATTAACTGTATAAGTCCTGCTAAGGTTTGCTTTTCCAAAATGCAGCAACTCAAATTTTTCTGAACTGAACTCCTCAGCCCATTCACCCATCTGATCCAGATCCCCTTGTACTCTGAAGTAATCTTTTTCACGGGCAAAGTTTGTGAGAAGATTTGTAGCTCGGGTGCTCGTTGTTGTGGTTCTGTTCGCCCGGCTGGGAATTTATTGCAGACGTTTCATCCCCTGTCTAGGTGACATCCTCAGTGATTGGGAGCCTCCTGCGAAGCGCTTCTCTGATCTTTCCTCCAGCATTTATAGTGGTTTGTCTCTGCCGCTTCCGGTTGCCAGTTCCAGCTGTCCACTGCAGCGGTCAATATATTGGGTCCAGTTCGATGTGCTTATTGATATTCACCAACACTCGGTAGGCGCCGAATCAGACTCATTGATTTGGCTCGAAGTCTGTAGACAGGAGCTGGAAAACTGAATTCAAAGAGACGAGAGAGAGTGTGAGATTTGCGTGTGGAGGAAAGAAGTGAGGAGATTGGTTTGGATTTCAGTTCATGGAAGAAAGAAGTTATGAGACTGAGATTTAAAGCTTTGCCAGAACAAGGAAACTACAATTTAATCCTATAATTGTCTTACGAATCGTGTATTAACAATGGTGACTTGTTTTCTTTGATGTAGGGTACTGAAAAGGTGGATTTGCGGTTGAGCAATTAAACTTCATTTTCAGATCGACATGGATCAAGTAAATATCATTGGCCTTTTCATGTGGAAGGAAAGGTGTGCATTCTGTCCGTGAGCGAATATTTCAAATAACACTGTGACTGGAAAAAGAACTGAGACGAAGCCAAGTCCATGTTAGTGTAGTGACTGTGGAGAGAGATTTCATTTGTTTTTAAAAGTCTAGAAAAAGTTTTCATTCGGGGAGACACTGAATGAATACTTTTCGTCAGTATTCACTCAGGAACAGGACATTGTTGTCGATGTGAATACTGAGTCACAATTAAGTAGAATGGATGGCTTTGAGGTATGTAGAGAAGAGGTGTTGGAAATTCTGGAAAGGGTGAAAATAGATAAGTCCCCTGGGCCTGATGGCATTTATCCTAGGATTCTCTGGGAAGCAAGGGAGGAGATTGCAGAGCCATTGGCCTTGATTTTTATGTCCTCGTTGTCTACAGGAATAGTGCCAGAAGACTGGAGGATAGCAAATGTGGCTCCCTTGTTCAAGAAGGGGAGTAGGGATAACCCAAGTAACGATAGGCCGGTGAGTCTCACTTCTGTTGTGGGCAAAGACTTAGAGAGAATTGTAAGGGATAGGATTTAGGAACATCTGGATAGGAATAATGTGATCAAGGATAGTCAGCATGGTTTTGTGAAGGGAAGGTCGTGCCTCACAAACCTTATTGAATCCTTTGAGAAGGTGACTAAGGAGGTGCACGAGGGGAAAGGGGTAGATGTGGTGTATATGGATTTTAGTAAGGCGTTTGACAAGGTTCCCCATGGTAGACTACTGCAAAAAATACGGAGGTATGGCATTGAGGGGGAGTTGGAGGTTTGGACTAGGAGTTGGCTGGC
>NW_025212936.1:10304-24749 GCF_004010195.1 Chiloscyllium plagiosum
TTTTTTTTTACCCCCAATCCCATCCAGCTTTCTATTGATCTTTTTCACGTTTTTCCAATCACCTAGTTTCTCGCTTGTCTTTGCTAATTTGTGTGTCTTTTCTTTCAATTTGTTAGACTCCCTCATTTTATTAGACACCCATGGCAAATTACTCCTTTTCCTACATTTTTTTCTTTTTCACTGATACATACTTTTTTCTGAACACTTTGAAAACATGCTTTGATATTCCCCCACTGTCCGTCAACTGTCCCGCCGTAAAGTCTTTGCTTTCAGTCTACATTAGCCAACTCCTTCCTCAACCTATCGTAGTCTCCTTTGTTTAAGCACAGGGTCTTGGGACTGGATTTAATCTTCCCGCTTTCCATCTGTATTCTAAATTCAACCATACTTATCACAAGTCTTTTGTCAGATTAAGAGGTGAGGTGATGTTTCCTGGGTGTTTTGGTTTTCATTATCAAAGACCTTGGCTTTGTAATAAAGCATAGGATTGATATTGGAGATTATTCTGGACGCTGTGAATGTACTACACGGTCTAAGAGTATAAATCACTGTCTCCCCTCAGTTTAAAATTGCAAAATCATTATCTCTCACATGCTTCCTTACTATCTAAGTTTGGAACGCTAATCCACCTGACTATCCTGCTTTTTCCGAAAATCTCTTTTGGTGAAGGTGGTGAGTTTTGGATTCGGCTTTCCAGTTATTACCGTAAGAAGATAAGCACTGGGCGCAAGAGAGGCAATGCAGCCATTCGAACCAGCTCCACCATTTAATACGATGATGATTGAGCTCACCTCGGTCACACCTGGATTTTCCCGCCTGCTCTCTCTCACCCTTCAACTCATTGCAAATTAAAAATCTCTTCATTAAATTTGCTCATTGCCCTGGCATCCACCACATTTTTAATAGGGAATTCCACAGATTCACATCGCATCGAGATAGGTACATTCTTCTTCATGAGAATACAATAGAGTGCCTTTAGTGCAGAAACAGGGTATTCGTCCATTGAGTCCACACCAACCCCATTCAGACCCAACCATTCCCTGTAACCCTGCCTTTCCTGTTGTTAATTGTCTATCTGGCACATGCATGGACTGTGGGTAAATTGGCATGACCAATCCACTAATCTGCACATCTTTGGACTGTGGGAGGAAACTGGAGCATCGAACGAAACTATGCAGACATGGGGAGAATGTGTAAACACCACACAGTTCGCCTAAGGCTGGAATCAAACTCTGGCCCCTGACGCTGTGAGGCAGCAGTGCTAGCCACTGAGCCACCTCTGCTTAAAATCTGCAGCCCCTTATTAAGCTCCCCGCACGGCAATTGGCTGAATGTATATTCCTTACGTCAGCAATCGAGTTGTCTAAGTGGATGTCTCAGTAAAACCCAGTGACAGCCCATACATCATGTGTGCCTGAATGGGAATCCGATACACAACACCCTCCAGTCCACACTTCTCATTCACTTTCCAGAGACAGGTCTACAGTGGATTCATGGGGACTGCAACTCCCACAATCCCTTTGGCAGGGACCACACGTGTGTGGGGACACCCGGCACTGTACATGTTCGGAATGTGGGCGGGTTTTGGAGCATGTGTTTTGGGGTAACTAGCGGAAAGCATTTCATGCTGTGATTGGTTGGAGAAGGAACGTATCTGCTTATAGTATTGATCTGTTGGGGGGTCAAAGTGTCACCACACCCACGTGGACCAAGTTCCATCCCCAATTCTTCATAACGCTGGGAATCGACCAATAGGAAACAGAAAGATTTGACCCATTCTCCCAGCCTGAAGGTTCCTCTTCTGTCCAGGATCTGCCACCTCCCTTTCTCTTTCCTTTTGTTTCAGTCTGCTGTTACATTATTGACTTGCAGCAAATGAAGGGAAAGGACGTGTACCCAGAAAGGGTGCAGAGTCTCTTCAGGGACCGGAAGTGGTGGCATGGATCTGTTTATCAGTAACTCCATGAGAATGGGGAGGGTGTGCATTAGGGCGCAGCAGAGTCAGAATGTGGGGAGAGAATAAGTGGGCTGGAGGGTTACAGCTTCGGGGGAATAAAGGGAAAAATATTCCAGAGAAATTAGAATTGTCTGTTCTGAATTTCTAATCTGTACATAATCCTTCATACAAGGTCCTAGATGGTGAAGATTTGCAGAATGAAATCTCAACATCATGTGCAGATTGTGATTAAGTTAACCTGCATTTCAAGAACCAAAGCTAGAGAATCATTTGACCAAAATCCTGCAACACTCTCCCTCCCAGCATTGTCGGTCTATCTGCACCAAATGGACTGTGAATGGTTTAAGACTGCAGCTCACTATCATCGTCTGAAGGGTAACTAGAGATGGGGAATAAATGCTGGCTGAGCCAGTGATGCCCATACCCTGCAAATGGATTTTATCTCTAGTTGCTGAAATCTGCTTGATGTTACTGCAGGATGATGAGGGATGCTGAGTGCATCCTCCAGGAAGAGTGCCATCACATTACCCCTGCCTACACCCACACAGTAACACAGCAACGTCACTGGAACAAAAGGCAGTGAAGCCAAAGGAGGACTTAGATATAGTTCTTCGAGATAAAACCATCAAAGGGGATTGGAGCACAGCAGGAACAGGAGACTGAGCTGGATGGTCAGCTGTTTCCAATTGAGTGGGGGAGCAGGATCGAAAGGCCTTCTCCTGCTGCTATCTCCCAGGTATGTACATAACCATGGAGCCCGAGTAGGAAGAAATAGGCAAGGCAGGGATTATCCAGGAGATTGCACGTCCACATCAATTTTCAGTGAGGGATGGTTTGATGGATTTTATTTAACATTTGTCTTGAAGACAAGGTTTGTGACTTTGTTTTGTTTTAAATGTAAACGTTTATTCCACAATAAATAAATCTAAAAGAAAAGACACGGAATATCTGAATATAAAAGTTTTAAAATTTCAAATGCCCTTTAGAACAAAATCCTGTCTACTGCCCATTCACTCACACTCGAGGGAAACATTCCCTCCCTATCTGAACCTTTGGTTTGATTTAACTGCTTTTCAGTTCGCGTTCTGTGAGCTGTGAAGCGTTCTTTTTTTTCCCCTACATAGCAGTGTTATCACATACGGCGGAACAACCTTCCCACCATCAACATCATCATTACTTCGTTTTGGTTTTTGTTAAAATATAATCACCGGCAGTACACCATTTGTAATCTAATTGAATATTTCCAAACAAAGCCCATTTCGGGCCAAGCAAACCATTACAAGTGCCAGAGTGAGAAGGGACCAAATCAAAGGAGAGTTGGGGTGAGGGAGCAGCAGTGGCGATAAAGCACTGTATCCCCTGCGGTGCCCACCGCTATCGCGAGTATTGATACACACCACATGCTCCTTGTCCAAGGGAACCCTGCTGTGTAGCATTTATCCTCAATCATAGAATAGAATCCCGACAGTGTGGAAGGAGAGCAACAATCACAATTTAAATCAAAACAGATGATTCCTGCTCATTGTCACAATTCTGTTTGTGGAGACTTACTGCCCAGAGGGACAACCCTCGGTTCATAAAGTGGCAATATAAATTCAGTCAACTGCAGCCCAGTTAATGTGATTAACAGCCACACATCGATACTCCAACAGTGTCATCATGTACAAGGTCCAGTCCTGACTCTCATGAACAGTAACTGCAGAATCAGAGTCCTGCAGTGATGTGTGAACTCTACCCCACACGGAGCAGGGGGATTACCACTTCCCTGTGAGCACTCACTGGGTTCTCAGTCGTGTTGAAGATGCAGCAAATCCCTTGTCACACAGAGACGTAAACAGCTCCTACCCAGTGTGGTCTCGCTGTGGTCTCAGGGAATAACTGAATCTCTTCTCACACACTGAGCATCTGAATGGCCTTTCCCCTGTGTGGGTTCACTGGGGGTCTCGGGGGGAGGGATGAATCACTGTGTCCCTTCTCACACACTGAGCATTCGAATGGCCTCTCCCCTGTGTCTCTGACTGGGGACTGTGCAGGTGGTGCATTTGAGTGAATCTCTCACTGCACTGGGAGCAAGTGAATGGCCTTTCCCTGGAGTGAACTAGCTGGTATTTCAGCAGGTCAGAGGACTGAGTGATTCCTTTACCAGTGGGAATGCACTGATGTCTCCGCAGGTGAGAGATTTGAATGAATCTTTTCTCACGCATAGAGCAGGTGAAGGATCTAAATCCACTGTGCCATCTCTGGTCCTTCAGCAGATTAATAGATCGAGTAAATCCCTTCTCATATGTGAGGCAGGTGAATGGCCTCTCCACAGTGTGACTATGTCGGTGAGTGTCCCACTGGGAGGGGTAAGTGAATTCCTTCCCACAGTCCCCACATTTACATAGCCTCGCCCTGGTCCCGTCACATTGGTGTCTTTCCAGATCACACGACCAGTTAAATATTTGACTGCATGCGCTAGGAATGCAGCTTTCCTCTTCAGTATTACCGATAAGGATCAGGACCTGCGGGATTGGATGACTCTGCAGTTGATGTGATGCTAAAGCTGAGTTTCCCATCTGGGAACACTCTCTCTCTCTGTAAAATAAGTTTTTCCCGATCATTACTACAACACTCAACACCAGCTCCCCCTTCAGTTCTCGTGCATTTCTAAGTTTGGACTCATGCAATGACTCAGAAATGTGCCTTTATCTCACTTGTTTCTGAAGGTAAATTAGGACTATTTTGAATAACTTTATGCACTTTACCAGCAGAACTCACACTTACTTTGTCATGTAAGATTTTTAACCCATGGGAAATTTGTTACCAGCTCCGATGACAGTTGTAATGCTCTGACCACTTCTCTGGAGCCAGTGTAAGTCAATTCTAACAATTATCAATAAATTGTATCTAAACAGTATGCCCCCACAACATTAGGTGCTCTGACACTCAATGCTCATCAGTTAAGTTATTTTTCTTAAAGCCCATCGTGTGTCTGGCTATCTGTCAATACAATTAAAGATATTTTATGCAGTAACATTATAGTCTCAATTGCCAGTTCCAGTCCATGAAGCAACCAGCAACATGCCCCCGTGAATTGAATTCTAACAGCAGAATTGCCCTGGCAGGAAAGATTGAGGAGATTGAAGCTGTCTTCTCTGGAGTATCTAAACATGCAACACTTCAAGTGAACAAAAATCTGAAAGAACAATATGATAGATGCAGCAAGGATGTGCTCCCTGTCTCGTGTGTCTGGAATGAAATAAGCACTAGCTGTGGTATCTTCACCTAGCATCTCCTATAGCTGCATGAAAGATTAAGATTTATTTGCTGCTCCAATTCCACTCTCCTGATCAATCCCATTTGTAACTGCTGTAATGTTGGTGGACGTGCAAATTGATAACATTTGATTCAATCAATCCCAAAACCTTTCGGTATCTGTTTCTCAATTTTGCTCATCGAGACCGTCATTCAATCGGACCTGTGTACAATCCCTGCCCTGACATTTCCTTCGAGGGCTCAGAATGAAATGTTCACACAATTGTTAATGTGCAAAAGGAGGCTGATGAACTCACTAGCTCTCCAGAGGATCCTCACACTAGTCTGAATTAAACTCTGCCTGCAATTTCTCCACACAACCCTCCAACTGATCTCTTTCACACTGTATGCTTTGACAACATTCATCACTATTCACAACTTCATCCATTTGTACCATTTGCAAACTTGCTAACTAAACTTCCTACATTTTCATGGTAATTAATTATATAATGAAAACAACAGAGGTTCCAGCTCTGATCCTTGTGGAACAGCACTGGCCACAGGTCTCCTGCCAGCAACATACCCCTGCACAGCTTTAGCTGGGAGAAATGTCAAAGAGAAGCCTTGAGTTGTATGTTTAGCAGCACGAGCGGTCTTTATTCGGAGCTCCCTAATAATGCATGATGGGAGAGGTTCCTCTCTCGAGCTCTGTTACTCCCCAAGCGAGAGCACATTTGTGTGTTTCCTTCCTATGTTCCAGTAATATTTTCCCGCTGATCTGATCGCCTGGGGTTTGGGGAGTTTGCAGGTTGGGTTGGGCGTATCTGTAAAGTCCATCTGTAGTTGCTCCCGTGGGCCCTGAGTCTCAGCTGCTATCTCTATTTTATCCTGATTGCTTTCCCCAGCACACAGTCTGCACAGATTACACACGTTTGACTATATTGTACTGTATTTCTGTCTTTTTCAGACCACCCCAGCAAAGGGTCATCTGATACAGCATTTTATCCTGCCCAGTATGAGATAGGCCATGCTATGTTTTTAATAAATTTTATCTTGTACATTGTGGTGCCACTGCATGGTCTTGTATCTTCCAAACCCTGTTTTTCCCTCTCATTGCCCCATCCTTTTCCCACTCTCGTTTCTCTTCTTGTGGGGCTGATTCTGAGAATGTCTTAAACCTTTCCTCTCTCACTTCCGTAATGACTGCCACTCCCTCTCATGTCAGTACTGTTTCAGGAGGTATTCTAGCTGCCTTACTCACAAACTCTCTGCCCTGTTGTTATAGAATTTATACTTTGCTGTGACCATTAATCATAACTTGATCTGAGTCATGAGGAATTTTAGCTGTTTCCACCAACTCTTTACCCTATTCTTCACACTGTCTGTGGCCCGCAGACGCAGTGATATAACCGCACCAAGCCCAGGCCAATATATGGTCATGAACTGTTTTAAAAGGCATGCCGTATGTTGATTCACTAGCCCCTGGTTAATTTCGGTGCTTCTGGCGGGGCTTTTAATCTGATGCATGGGCAGAATCCTTCCCAGATATCTCCTCTCCTACAATGAACCTTCCCTCAACATCTACCACTACTGAAGCAGTGTGTGATGTTCCCTCGTTCTGTTTCCTTGAGCCATCTACATATAACTCCAACACTCCATCTCCTTCTTATGGAGCCTCAGCAATCCCGCTACGCACTCCATTATCCACCTTTCTCGCACCCTCCTGTTAATCTCCTTCCTTCACAATCAGTCCTGCTGGGTTTACTAAACTATCCCTGACTGCTTGTACATGTTAATCTGCAGGGATTAACACAGATTCCCAGTTACGTAATGACTACCTGATTCTGCCCTTAATTTTCTGTCCTTGATAGACTCACCAAACTGTGGGCTGTGTGTAGGCCGCCATGTACCATCAGTGGATTGGACAGTTTGAACCAATTACAGATTGATCAGGTGATGCAATCCAAGGCCTGAGCTCACCAATGTCGTCCTGCCAGTGCTGTTCCTCGCTTAGCAGAATTATACACCACCAGTCTCTTCCTATCACCTTGCCTTTGACACGTGGATGCTGTATAATTTCCATTCTCATTGTCGCAGAAAATATGAAAAGCTTTGACCCGTCTGGCAGTCCGAATCCTGGGTCGAATGGCAAGGCTTGCTTTCAACTGGTAAAGTCTTCCTCTGAATGAGGGTCGCACTCTATTCTTTCTCTCGACTATGCCTCCCTCTTAACAGGGTCTGCAATAGTTCTGAAGAAGTGCTTATGCCCGAAACGTCGATTCTCCTGTTCCCTGGATGCTGCCTGACATGCTGTGCATTTCCAGCAACACATTTTCAGCTCCGAGCTCCAGCATCTGCAGACCTCACTTTCTCCTGCAATAGTTCTGCCAATTATGGATAATTCTCCACAAAATGCTGAAAATAGTAAACATACATAGAGTTTGTCTTACCCCCTTTACGGAATGTGAGTGGGTATTTTTAAAATCCTAATCTTTCAGTCAGCTGGGACTGTCCCCTCTGCCTTCCTGATTTGATCTCCCCGATATGATGTCCCAGGTACGTCTCTCCCTACCTTCCCAAATGCACGCCCTGTGGTTTAATTTTAAGCACGGCCTGCCTAAACTTACCCAATACTCTGTTTAGTATCCGGATATGTTCTTTCTCACCAACTGAGGCGATGTGGTGTTGGGAAGATCAATTTGACTTACTCCATCTGACTTATATTGGTGTACTAATACTGTATACTAATATTGAGGGAAACCTGAGGTAACCATGTCATTTGTACTGTTTTCCTCAGGCAGTAAACAACAGCTTATTCTGGGACTCCAGGTCCACAGGTATGTACCAGAACCCAATCACAATGTCAAGGACTGAGACAGTATCTGTTGTAATTTCAATCGATTTAATATAGCGGAGGCGTTCCCTACTGTCGGATATACTTTAGTGGCAGAATTGTTTAAGGAAGTAGAATCAATAGTGAGGTGGGAGGTGCCGTCCAGCTTCGGTGAATTAGTCTTGGATAATGTCAGTCCGACTGTTCTCTACTTCTCTAAGTCTTTTCCTGTCACAATTACTGCGTCCTCATTTCAACCTTTGGTGAGATCCTTTTTGTTTTGGGAGTGAGAGGCCCCTTCATCTTTACAGGGTCGACAAATAATGACCCACATTCCTGTTTGAGTTACCCACACCGCTGAGTGGGTCCTTGCTATAACTCCCCAGATTCCCTGACTGCCACAGTCTCCCTGCAATGCAACTTCTCAGGAGATATAGGCTCTTCAGTTCTTCCTGTCCCAATCCTGGCCAGAGTATCCCCATGTTATAGTTCAGGCCTCTATGCCAGTAGGTGTTCTGCATTAATCTAAAATGGTTACTCCCAGAATGTTCCCTTCCTCAGTTTCACACCCCTGTATCTGAACACATTTTATCACATCGCCAATCTCCATCGGGACAGGTGCACTTCATCCAGCTTCCTCGGTTCCCTCTCCAACTGCTCTCATTTTAATGGTAGGGGTGGTAAGGGATAAATCCATCTCGGTAACTAATATAAATGCTCCTATATTAACATCATCCCACCCATTGCTGTCCCTCTTCCATACGTGGGCGCTTTGTCATCTAACCCGTTCCAGTCAGTTTCACCATCCTCAATGCCTACTGAGGAGAGCGGGGCACTGACTATCCCCCCCACTGTAACTACCACCTTGACCTTCGGCTTCAAGGCCTCACGTCTGAGAGCCACCACCTTCACTCGTTACTGTTTCTCAAAATAATGTAACACATTCCGTCATTCCTGGAATAAAACAGAACAAAATGTGAATTTAGTTTTACTTGAAATAAGATTAATTTGACTTTCACTTTTCATATATATAGAGGTGAAATTTTATTGTGATTGCTTAAATAAATTTACCGTTATCATTCAGTGAACATAACCCTGGAAATCAATGGCAATGAATGAACTGCTTGATATGTGATTATTTGTACCAGTTTTTGCATTGCAAATTCAATTCTATTTAAGGTTTGTCACCTCTTACACCATGCATTGGAAGAGAGATATCAGAGAAAAATAGACTGTAATTTTAGCTCGACTGAAATAATGAACTGAAACAATATTTGGGCATGTGTTTGAACTGGAAACTGTTTGATATATGGTGTCAGTATAGATACGAAAATGTTTTAGTTTGCAAGTTGTTCTGCACTTAGAATAAATTGAAATGAACTGTGATTATGAATTGACCATTTAAAATATATAATAAAGAGAATAATCAGTTATATTTTTGAAGGAAAATTAGAAAGGAAATAAATATGTATACATTGGTATTAATAGTTTAAAAAAGTTTACAAGTTGACAGTGGTTATTTGATTGAGAGAGGTTGCATAAATATAAAGACTAATTTGCCTTTTTCATTGCATTGTTGTTTCAATAGAATCTGTTGTGCTCTAAGCTCTTGTTGTGTGCAATGTACTTTTGCTAACAGCTTAATTGATCTGAGAGACCCTGATCAGGTTTACTTTGCCTGTAAATCAGTAGCCAGTCAGCAACACACCTGATTTTCTGAGGGGAACCAAAGATTCTTTTCAAAGGAAATAAGTGGCAGATCACACTGAGAATGGTTTCCAGCACATAGCATCAGCAGGGAAGGATTTTTTCGAAAGAATTTTAATCTCTATTTATAAATCTGATAGTATGTGTGTTTGTCAGTTTGTTGAGGACTCAGCCCCTTTGTTCTGAGCTGTTTTTATACAAGCAGTTAGTTCAATGTGTTTCTGCCAATAATGTTGTTTACTTTCCCCTTTTACTGTGATTCTGTGAGATTACTTTCTGTGGATAAAATATTCTGTGAATCAGTGCTGTTCAGTAACTGAACATTGAATGACTTTGACTCTAACAGAGTAATGAGGAGAAAGTGAGGTCTGCAGATGCTGGAGATCAGAGCTGGAAATGTGTTGCTGGAAAAGCGCAGCAGGTCAGGCAGCATCCAGGGAACAGGAGAATCGACGTTTCGGGCATAAGCCGATTCCTGAAGAAGGGCTTATGCCCGAAACGTCGATTCTCCTGTTCCCTGGATGCTGCCTGACCTGCTGCGCTTTTCCAGCAACACATTTCCAGCTCTAACAGAGTAATGGCCTTGTTTTCCGCTAATTATTCACTTTCCAGTTCCTGATTGTGTTGGATGTTACAGAAGCAGGCTCTGGGCAATGTTTCCATTCACTTGTGTTGGAGTCACTGACAGCCACGTGGTCAGTCAGTTTCAGGCTGATGGATCAGTTTCTCTGTCCTATTAGCTGGTTGTCACTTGCTCAGTTTCCGAATGCTCACCTCAGTGTCAGTCCATCAGCTGCTGGAACCCTCCATCCAGCATTCATTCCCTCTCACCATGACTATTCCAATACAGTCCTAGCTTGTCTCACACATTCTACATCCATGTACTCATGATCACCTCAGATTCTACGTCTGTGTCCTTACAGAAAGTCTTTGAGGAGAAAGTGAGGTCTGCAGATGCTGGAGATCAGAGCTGAAAATGTGTTGCTGGAAAAGCGCAGCAGGTCAGGCAGCATCCAGGGACAGGACAATCGACGTTTCGGGCATAAGCCCAAAGTCGGTGCGTTGATGTTATAAGTTCAATTAAGTTTCTGCTCAATGATAACCCCCAGGATGTTGATAGTGGGGGATTCAACGACAGTAACACAATTGAATATCAATGATGATGAATAGATTATTTCTTACTCGTGATAGTCATAGATTGCATTTGTGTAGCATTAATATTACTTGTCCCTTTTCAGTCCAAGCCTGGATATTGTCCAGATCTTGTTGTACTTGCACTTGGTCTGCTTCAATGCCTGAGGAGTCATGAATGATACTGAACGTTGTGCAGTTATTGGCAAACATCCTCACTTCGGGACTTATGATGGAGGGAAGCTCGTTGAAACAGCAGAAAATGGTTAGACCAAGGATACTACCCTGAGGGACTCCTGCAGAGATGCCCTGGAGCTGAGATGACTGACTTCCATCAACCACAACCACTTTCCTATATGTCAGGTATGACTCCAACCAGCGGATATCTATTGATTCCAATTTTGCCAGGACTCTTTAATGCCGCGGTTGTTTGAATCCAGCCTTGATGTCAAGGACAGTCACTCTCACCTCACCTCTCGAATTCAGCTCTTTTGTACATGTTTGAACGAAGTGTGTAATGAGACCATGAGCTGAATGACTCTCGTGGAACCCAACCTGTGCGTCAATGAGCAGGTTAGTGCTGAGCAGTTGCTGCTTGATAGCACTATTGATGACCCCTTCCATCACGCTACCGACGATGGGGAGTTGACAAGTGGGGCCGGATTGGATTTGTCCTGTTTTTTTCTGAACAGGACCTAACCTGGGAGGTTTTCCACGTTTTGAGGTAGATGCCAGTGTTGTAACTTTACTGTAAAAGCTTGGCAAGGGAAGTGGCAAGTTCTGGAGGACTAGTCTTCAGTACTATCGCCAGAATGTTGTCAGAGCCGGTAGCCTGTGCAGTATCCAATGCCTCCAACCATTTCTTGATATCACGTGAAGTGAATCGAATAAGCTGAAGATTGTTATCTATAATGCTGGAGACCATTGGTGGAGACCGAGATGGATTTTCCACTCGGTATTTCTGGCTGAACATTGCTGTATAAGACCATATGACAAAGGAGCAGAAATGAGGCGTTTAAGCCCATCGAGTCTGCTCTACCGTTCAATCTGATTGGTTTTCAATACAATTTGTACACTATCTCCCTGCAGCCTTAGCCCTTGACAGTCGAGAGCGTGTCTATCTCTGTTTTGAATATACTCAATGACCTGGCCACCACAGCCTTCTGTGGCAATGAATTCCACAGAGTCAACAGTCCCTGACTGGAAACATTTCTCCTTATCACTGTTCTAAAAGATCTTCCCTTCTAAGACTTTGCCTATGGGTCCTAGTTTCTCCTATCAGCAGGAAAATCTTCCCAATGTCCATTCTGACCATTCCATTCAGTATTCTGTTAGCTTCAAACCAATTTCCCCCTCATTCCTTAAAACTCCATCGAGTATAGTCCCAGAGTGCTCAGATATTCCGCATTTGTTAAGTCTTTCATTCCTGAGAATATTCTTGTGAATGCCTCTGAACCTGCTGCATGGCTAATACATTTTTCCTGAGGTATAGGGCCCAAAATTCTTTATAAGACTCTAAAGTTTATGTGATCACAGATTTTTAAAGTAGTCAATGGTTCTATTTTCCAGAATAAAGTTCATGACCTTTGCCACCTTGTATTTCATCTCTTACCTCGTTGCCCACTCTCTTAACCTGTCTAAGTCTATCTGCAGCTTCCCCGCCTCCTCAATACTACCTGTTCCTCAACCTATTTTTGTATCGTCTGCAAATTGAGCTAGAATGCCCTCAGTTCCTTCATCGAGATCATTAATGCATGAAGTGAATAGTTGTGTTCTCAATTCTTACCCTTTCGGAAAACCACTAGTCACCAGCTGCCACCCTGAGAAGGACTATTTTATCTCCGCTCTCTGCCTTCTACCAGACAGGCAAGCTCCTATCCATGCTTATACTTGGCCTATAACACCATGGGCCCTTATCTTACTCAGCAGCCTCCTGTGTGGCACGTTGTCAAAGGCCTTCTGGAAGATTCATTGGTTCTCCATTGCCAAACATGCTTGTTACGTCCTCAACGAATTCTAACAGAATTGTCAAGTATGGCCTTCCCTTGATGAAACCATGCTGACCTTGCCCTATTTTACGATGCACTTCCAAGTATTCAGAAATTTCGTCCTTCACAATGGACACCAAATCATACCAATGACTAAGGTCCGGCTAATCAGCCTATCTTTTTCCTTACTCCCTTCTTAAACAAAGGGTTTATATTAACGGTCTTTCTGTCCTCTGGGCTCCTCCCTGCTTCCAGTAATACCTGAAACTTCACTACTAAAGCCTTCACTATCTCTTCAGCTATTGCCTTCAGAACTATGGCGTGTCGTCCACCTGTTCCAGGTGAGCTATCTATTTTCAGAACTTACAGTGTTGTAGCATCTTTGCCTTGGTGATGGTCACCATACTCATCTCTGTTCCCTCCCCCTCCCGACTACCACCTACACTTTGGAAGTTTTGGGATATTACTCGTGCCTTCCACCGTGAAGACTGACACAATTCCTTAGTTTCTTTGTTCAGTTTCTTTGTTACCCATTACTAATTCTGCAGTGTCATTTTCCAATAGCCCAATGTCCACTTTCGACTCTTGATCATTATATATCTGAAGAAATTCTTGCAATTTTTAAAAATATTACTGACTAGCTGCCCCTTATACTTAATCTTCACCCTCCCTATTTCTTTCTTCATTATCCTCCATTGGTCTTTGCAGGCTCCCAGTCCTTTGGTTTCCCACTGCCGTTGCCACCTAATATGCTTTCCGTTTTGCGTTTATGCTGTCCCTGACTTCCCTGGTCAACCATGGTTGCCTCATTCTTCCTTTTCCGAGGGACGACTTTTGCTGTGCCACTCGGAATGCTCACAGAAACCCTTGCCATTGCTGTTCAATGTCTTTCTTGCTAGGCTCTTCTCTCAGTCAATCCTCTCCAGTTCCTCCTTCAGGTCGCTGCCCTTATTCAACTATAATATCGTTACATCTTATTCTACCTTTTCCCTCTCAAAGTGCACAGTATATTCTGTCATATTATGGTCACTGCCTCGTGAGGGTTCCTTCAACTTACGCTCCCTTATCACGTCTGCCTCATTACATAACACTAAATCCAGTATTGCCTGTTCCCTGAAGGCTCCTCCGCAAGCTGCTGTAAAAGCTATCTCGTAGACGTTCCATTAATGCGTTTTCTTCCAATCCACTACCAATCTGATTTTCCCAGTCCCCCTGCATAACGAAATCCCACTGATCACTGTAACCTTGCCTTTCCATCACACTTTTCCTATCTCCTCATGTATCTTAGGCCACAAATACTCAGTATTGTTTGGAGTTCTGTCCATAACTACCGTAATGTTTTTTTTTCTAACTTTGCGGCTCCTCAACTCTCCCCACACCGTTTCTACATTATCTGACCCTACGTTATTTATTGCTATTGAGTTAATTTCATTTCTTACTAATCAGGCAACTCCAGCCACTCTGCCCACCTGTCTGTCTTTTCATTTGGATGTATATCCTTGGATATTTAGCTCCCAAAAAGCTTCAGCCTTATGTTTTGCACTGATGTGCTGGGCTCTTCTATCGTTGATGATGGGAATATTGGTGGAATC
>NW_025212936.1:25553-29591 GCF_004010195.1 Chiloscyllium plagiosum
TGCGGTTGTCACTCTTAACGATATCTGTCATGGATAGATACGTCTGCAGCTGGCAGATTAGTAAGGATGTGCTCGGGTATGTTTTTCCCTCTTGTTGGCTCCCTCACCAATTACTGCAGACACAGTCTCACAGCTATGTTCTTTTGGAACCGACCAGCTCAATCAGTGATACTGCTGCTGAGCAGGTCTTGGTTGTGGATATTGAAATCCACCACCCAGAGTGGATTTTGTGCCCTTGGCATTCAAGTGTTTTTTTTTTGTTTTAATCATTTGTGGGACTTGTGTGTTGCTGGCTGGCGAACATTGATAGCTCATCCCTATTTGCCCTTGAGAAGGTGGTGTGCTGCATTCTTGATTCGCCGCAGTTCACTTGCTGCGGGGTGCCCCACAATTCCGGAAGGGAGGGCATTCCAGGATTTTGATTCAACGACTGTGAATGAACAGCAGAATATTTCCAAGTCATGGTGGTGAGTGGCTTGGTGGGGAACTTGAAGATGGTGGTGTTCCCAAGTATCTGTGGACCTTATCCTTCCAAATGGAAGTTGTCGTGTGTTTTGAAGGTGTGGACGAAGGATCTTTGATGAATTTCTGCAGTGCATCTTGTAGGTAATACACACGGCTGCTACTGAGCTTCTGTATTGGAGGGATTGATTTCTTGTAGATGTGGTGCCAATCAAGCGCGTTGTTTTGTCCTGGATGGTGTCAAGCTTCTTGAGTGTTCTTGGAGCTGCACCGATCCAGGCAAGTGGGGAGAATTCCATCACACTCCTGACTTGTGTTTTGTAGCTGGCGGATAGACTTTGGGCTGTCAGATGGTCAGTTACTCACCGCAGTATCCATAGCCTCTGACCTACTTTAGTAGCGACTGTATTTAAGTGGTGAGTACAGTCAAGTTTCTGTTCAATCGTAAACCCAATCATTTTGATAGTGGGGGATTCAGTGACGGTAGTAACGTTGAATTTGAAGGAGCGCTGGTTACAGTGTTTTTTTTTTATTGGTGATGTCATTGCCTGGCATTTGTGTGGTGTGAATATTACTACCACTTGTCTGCCCAAGCCTGAGTTTGTGCAGATCTTGTTGCATTTGACCAAAGACTTCTTCAGTATCTGAGGAGTTGCGAACGATGCTGAACACTTTGCAATCATTGGTCAACATTCCCATTTTTAACCTTATGACATGGGGAAGGTCGTTGATGATGCAGCTGAAGAATGATGGGCCTCGGACACGACTGTGAGGGATTCCTGCAGAAATGTCCTGGAGTTTAGATGATTGACCCCCACAACCAAACCATCTTCCTTTATGCCAGGGGAGCGTTCACTCCCTGATATCCATTGATTCCAGGGTTCTTTGATGCCATACTCGGTCAAATGCAGCCTTGATGTCAAGGGCTGTCACTCTCACCTCACCTCTGGAATTCATCTCTTTAGTCCGTGTTTGAACCAAGGCTGTAATGAGGTCAGGAGTTGAGTGACCCCGGAGAAATGCAAACTGGGCATCACTGAGCAGGTTATTGCTGAACAGGTGCTGCTTGATAGCCCTGCTGATGACCCCTTCCATCACGTCACTGAAGATGGTGAATAGACTGATTCGGGGGTAATTGACAGGGTTGGATTTGCTCTGCTTTTTGTATTCAGGATATACCTGGGAAATTTTTGCATTGTCGGATAGGTGCCAGTGTTTCACTGTACTGGAAAACTTGGCTCAGGAAGCTGCAAGTTCTGGAGCAGACGTCTACCGTACTATTACCAGAATATTCGCAGGGTCCATTGCCTTTGCGGTATTCAGTGCCTCCATCCATTTCTTGATATCACGTGGGGTGAATCCAATTGGCTGGAGCCTGGTATGTGTGATGCTGGGGACCATAGAGGAGATTCATGTGGATCATCACTCAACACTTCTGATTGATTATCGTTGCGAAGGTCTTATCTTTTGCACTGATGTGTTGAGCGCCTCCATCATTAAGGATGGGAATATTTTTGGAGCCTCCTCCTCCAATGACATTAGATAGGATGTGGAAGGACTGCAGAGTTTAGATATGATACGGTGGTTGTGGGATCGATTAGCTCTGTCTATCACTTGCTATTTATGCAGTTTGGCACGCAAGTCATCCTGTTTGGCAACATCAACAGGTTGATACCTCATTTTTAGGTATGACTGATGCTGCTCCTGGCATGTCCACCTGCACTCTCTATTGAACCAGGCTCGACTCCCTGGCTTGTTGGTAATAGCTGAGTGGGGGTTTGCCAGGCTATGAGGTTACAGATTGTACTGGACTTCTGTTCTGTTCTGTTCTGATCAGCTGTTGATGATCCACTGTGCCTCATGGATTCCCAGTCATGAGCTGCTAGATCATTTTGAAGTCTGTCCCATTTAGCATAGTGATCATGCCACACAACACAATGGAGATAATTCTCAATGTGAAGGTGGGACTGCGTCTCCATGAGAATGGTACAGTGATCATGTTTACTGTTACTGTAATGAGCAGATACTTAAGCAGCTGGAAGATAAGTAAGTATGAGGTCAAGAATATTTTTTCTCTTGTTGGTTCCTTCACCACCTGCCGTAGTCCCAGTTTAGCTGTTATATCCTTTAGGACCCGACCAGCTCGATCAGTAGTGCTGCATGCGAATCAGACATTATGGCAGACAATGAAATCTCCCATCCAAAAAAACATTGTACGCCCTTGCCACCCTCAGTGCTTCCTGCAATTGTTGATCGATATGGAGTAGTACTGAGTCATCAGCCAAAGGTGTCCTGTACGTGGTAACCAGTCAGAGATTTCGTTGCCCAGGTTTAACCTGAAGCCATAAGACTTCATGGGGCCCCGAATAAGTGATGAAGACTCAGGAGCAACTCCCTCCTGACTGTATCCCACTGAGCTGCCACCATTGCTGGGACTGTCCTGCCAGTGAGACAGGACATATACAGGGATGGTGATGCTGGTGTCTGGGTCATTGTAAGGTACGGAACTGTGAGTATAACTGCGTCAGGCTGTTGCTTGACTAGTCCGAGAGACAGCTCTCTCAATAAGATGGTGGCAGGATAAGACATTACAGTTGGAGCTCCGCTGCTCACAAGTTCATTTCCTTTCTGCTTTTTTTTTAAATTGCTTTCTCTCTCGCTCTCCCTTTTGCAATCTCTGACACAAATGTCTCAACATTGGATCATGATAAAAATGGCAAAAATAAAACAAAAATACTTCTACGAGAAAGCCAATGGAAGAAAATATAATATTCTTGCATCAACTGCATTTTTAAACAAAAACAATCCTGTTCAATAATCACAGTCTCATTTTTTCTTCAATCCTATCAAGCGAGCTCTTGTATTTTATCCCTCAGTTTTCAGATATTAATGAATCAATTAATTTCAGAGCAACGTGCTTTCAAATTATTGAATCAGTTTATTTGTTTAGGTTCTAGTATTAGCTGTCAAGTCATTACCATTACAATAATTGCATAATAATTTAAATTTTTCTGTCTAACAAGTATGCTGAGATTGATATTTTAACTTAATTTACTGACTGTTAGGACATATAGTACAGTATGATTTTTTTCAGGATTCTAACAGCAATTATTAAGTCATTGGCATTACAATACCACACTATGCTTTAACTTAGTCTTGCCAACAAGTAGAGTGCGGTTCATGTCTGAATTTAATTCATTGTTTCCTATTACCAATACAGTAACATAAAACTCCATTTATTTCAGATCAACACACCTCCAAAGGAATCAATCATTTCTGATGCAACACACATTGGAAAAAAAATGGTTTGCGTATTTGAAGGATCTCTGTAATCTCATAATTACTTTTTCCTGCAACAATTCCTGTTAATTTCTTCACATGGCACAGTCAAATAGCAAGATGAGATGTATCATTATTCTTAAGTTCGCTAGTAGAATTTTGAAAATCTATTTGTTGCTAACACATAATAATTTCAGTACTTTGGATATAGAACAGTTCACGCCCTTCTGCCCATGATGTTGTACTGACGTTCTATCCTTCCCTAAGATCAAACTTACCTCCAAACCCTTCATTTTA
>NW_025212937.1:0-8131 GCF_004010195.1 Chiloscyllium plagiosum
CTGGTTTTCAGACAAACTCCAACACCATTCCCTGAGTCTACCTCATGCACAATAGCATTAGTCCTGCCCATCTTATTCCTGTATATGTTCTCATATTGCTGCAACAAGCCTTTTGGCTGTGTTCATTGCTCCTGAGACAGATAGATTACCCATCTATCCCATTCCTCAAGGACTTCCTCATTGTTTAACGTATTTTGAGGAACATCAAACTCCACACCATCTGGATTTGATTTCTCACTCTGCGGGGCAGGAACTAACACCTGTTTCTCCAGATCCTTCTCTCGATGATGATAAGGTTCAAACATATTCACACTGCATGCGGGATATAGTATTTTTCCTTATCTGACATCTATTCCAGATAGTTTAACTCACTCAAATTTTTCTCAATTTGATAGGGACCACTAAACCTGGCTTTGAAGGCCTGTCCTCCCACTGGTACCATACTAATATCTCATCGCCACTGGAAAACATCCAAATTTCAGAGTTTTATCTGCCGGCTGCTTCATTCTCTGCTGTGCCCTCTTCAGGTGCTGTTTAGCTAACTCACCAACCTGATTTAATCTCTCCCTCACCTCTGATATATAATATAGTTGTGAGATCTCTGACTTCAGTGCTGTCAATTTTTCTTTATTAATTTCAAAGGCCTCTCACTTCATGTGTGAATATTAACTGAAAGGGAGTAGCCTGAGTAGATTCATTTGGGGCATCTCTAATGGCAAGCAACACAAATAGAATAGAGTCGATGAGTGTGGTGTTGGAAACTCACAGTCAGTCAGGCAGCAACCGAGGAACAGGAGAGTGGACGATTCAAGCATAAGCTCTTCAACAGGAATCGACTCTCCCACTCCTTGGATACTGCCTGACCAGCTGGGATTTTCCAGCACCACATTCTTCCACTCTGACCTCCAGCATCTGCAGTCCTCACTTTCTCCTAACACAAATGGAATACCTTTATCCCAGTCATTTGTGTAATCCTGACAGTACGCTCTTAACTTGATCTTCATGGTCGGATGCCACCTTTCCAAACTCCCTGGCATTCAGGATGATACACACTCTGATTTAAGGTGCTGTACGCTTAAGTTATCCATGACTTCTTTAAACAGTCTAGCAGTAAAATTAAACCCTTGGTCTAATTGAATCTCTCTGGGTAGCCCATACCACATGAAGAAAGCTATTAACTTTTCTACCATCCTTTTTCGCCTTAATACTCCATAATGGAATTGCCTCCAGAAATCTGGTAGTCACATCCATTATGGTTAGCAGATACTGGTTCCCAATTTTAGTTCTCGGGAGGTAACCCACACAATCAATCCTAATCTGCATGAAAGGCTCTTCGAATGTTGGAGTTGGCAACAAAGGTGCTGGCTTTATTAGGAGAAAGTGGGAACTGCAAATGCTGGAGATCAGAGTCAAAGAGTGTTGTGCTGGAAAAGCACAACAGGTCAGGCAAGATCTGAGGAGCAGGAGAGTCGATGTTTCCAGTGTAACCTCTTCATCAGAAATGAGGAGGTGGCCCAAGGCGCCTGAGAGATGAATGGAAGGTCGGGTAGGGCAGGGGGTAGTTAGCTGGGAAGACAATAGGTAGATGAAGGTGGGGGTGAAGGTGATCGTTCAGAGAGGAGAGTGGAGCAGATAATAGAGCAGGAAGGAAGATGGACAGGTGGGATAGTTCAAGAGGATGGTGCCGAGTTGGAAGGTTGGATCTGGGATAAGGTAAAGGGAGGGAAAATGATTTGATCCCGTGAAGTTGGAGGGTCCCAAGGCGGAAGATGAGGCATTCTCCCTCCAGATTCCGTGTGGCTAGAGTTTGGCGGTGGAGGAGATGGATCATCCATTTCGTACTTCTAGCTGAAGATTCCTGCAAACGCTTCATCCTTATCATTTGCACGGATGTGCTGGGCTCTTCCACCATTGAGGATGGGAATATTTGTGGAGCCTCCTTCTCCAGTGAGTTGTTTAATTGCCCACCACCATTCACGACTGGATGTGGCAGAACTGCAGAGCTCAGATCTGATCCATTGGTTGAGGAATCGCTAAGCTCTGTCCATCACTTGCTGTTTATGCTGTAGTTCATTCTGGTGGCATCATCTTCAGCTATGCCTGGTGTTGCTCCTGGCATGCCCTCCTGCACTCTCCATTCAACCAGGGTTGATCCCCTGGCTTGATGGTCATGGCTGAGTGGGGGATGTGCTGGGCCATGAGGTCACAGATTGTGCTGCTGTTAATGGCCCACTTCACATCATGGATGCCAAGTCTTGAGTTGTTGGAGTTGTTTGAAGTCTGTCTCATTTAGCACAATGATAGTGCCTCACCACACATTGGAGGTTATTCTCAATGTGAAGAAGGGACTTTGTCTCCTTAAGGACTGCGCATTGATTTCTTTTCCCGTTACCGTTATGGACAGATGTATCTGAGCCGGCAGATTGGTAAGGATGACACTGAGTATGTTTTTTCCTCTTGTTGGTTCCCTCACCACCTGCCGCAGACCCAGTCTCACAGATATTTCCTTGAGGACCCAACCAACTCAGTCAGTCGTACTGCTGCCGAGACACTCTTGATGGTGAACATTGAAATCCCCCCCCCCCCCAGGGTACATGTTGTGTCCTTGTCACCTTCAGTGGTTCCTCCAAGTGTTATTCAACATGGAGAAGAACTGATTCATCAGCTGAGGGAGGGTGATACATGGTAATCAGCAGGAGCTTTCCTTGTTCATGTTTAACCTGAAGCCGTGAGACTTCATGGGGTCCGGAGTTAATATTGAGGACTCACAGGGCAACTCCCTCCCGACGGTATCCCCACTGTGTTGCCTCCTCTGCTGGGTCTGTCAGGACATATCCAGGGATGGTGATGGTGCTGACTGGGACATAGAATGTCAGGGAGGATTCTGTCAGTATGACTATGTCAGATTGTTGCTTGACAAGTCTGTGAGACAGCTCTCCCAATTTTGGCAGTAGCCCCCAGATGTCAGTAAGGAGGGCTTTGCAGGATCGACAGGGCTGTTCCTGAACTTTCCGGTGCCTAGGGAAGTGCCAGGTGATCTGTCCAGTTTCATTTCTCTGAGACTTTGTAATGACTGGTACAACTGGGCGGCACGGTGGCACAGTGGTTAGCACTGCTGCCTCACAGCGCCAGAGACCCGTGTTCAATTCCCGCCTCAGGCAACTAACTGTGTGGAGTTTGCACGTTCTCCCAGTGTCTGTGTGGGTTTCCTCCGGGTGCTCCGGTTTCTCCCACAGTCCAAAGATGTGCAGGTCAGGTGAATTGGCCACGCTAAATTGTCCGTAGTGTTAGGTAAGGGGTACATGTAGGGGTATGGGTGTGTTGCGCTTCGGCGGGGTGGTGTGGATTTGTTGGGCCGAAGGGCCTGTTTCCACACTGTAAGTAATCTAAACTGAATGGCTTGCCAGGTCAGATCAGGAGGCAACTGAGAATCAATCACACTGCTGGGGGTCTGGAGTCACATGTAGGCCAGACCAGGTGAGGACAGCATTAGTGAACCAGATGAATTTTTCCCTGGTCATCAGTGCATCTTAATTACAGATGATTGTTTTAGAGTGAATTGAATGACTCCATTGTGGTACTGGATTCACTCCTGGGTCCCCAGAGCATTGGCTGAGATTCTGAATTGATAGTCTCGTGATAATACCAGCCAGTATCACTTCCCTTCCCCCAGTGCATGGAGGGGTATAGAGCACTAAATGGAGGTTTATAGCAGACTGTATGGAGGGATATAGAACACTGCATGGAGGTGTAAAGCAGGCTGCATGGAGTTGTACAGGGAACTGCATGGAGGGGCATAGAGGATTGCATGGATGTATACAGAGTACTGCATGGAGATTAAGGGAGAATTGTATGGGCGTGAATGAAGGACTGCATGGAGGTGTATTGAGCCTTGCATGGAGGTGTCGAGTGGACTTCATGGTGGTGTATACAGGAGACTGCTTGGAGTTCTGCAGAGGACTTTGTTGTGGTCAAAATAGGACTGCATGGAGATGTAGAGAGGACTTCATGAATTTCCCAACAAGTCCTCTTATTTCTCAGGAGGGTCAGGAAATTCAGCACATTTGGAAGGCCTCTCAGTAACATTTATCGCAGCACCATAGAAAGCATTCTATCTGGGTGCATCACGGTTTGGTACGGTAACAGCTCTCTCCAGGAACATAAGAAACTACAAGAAAGTTCATCAGGAGAGATGAAATGCTGAAGCCCATAACACCGACTCTCCTGTTCCTCAGGTATTGCCCAATCTGCCGTCTTTTTCCAGTGCCACCCTTTTCGACTCTGACTCTCCAACATCCGCGGTCCTCATTTTCTCCTACTCCTTATTCAAATTTGTTTATTCACATGTATTCCAGAGAGGGCAGACTGAACTCACTGTGTCTTTGTCACAGACCTTGGAGAGGGCAGATAGTCCTGACTGTTTCTATATCACTTAGCTTGGGCAGAGCAGACAGATCCCATTGAGTCTATATCATTGACTCAGGGAGCACAGGATATTTACTCTGCGTCTGTAGTAGGTCACCAGGACTGCAACTGAACATATTCAGTTTGTATCATGAAGATTGGAGAGAGCAGACTCCCCTCACTGTGGCTGTATCACTGACCCCATGGAGAGTGAGTATGGATGGACTCTGAAACATAACACATTTCTAATCCCTGAATTCTTCAATCCATCTCATCATTTAGTGAGTTTCCCATTCGCGTAAAAGGGTATCTTACCATCTTCTTCAGCTGTTTCCTGAACTTAGTCTGGGTCACGACATATATACAAGTGTTTGTGCAGCAGCTTAGGAGCTGGAGAATGAATCCGATCTCTCGCACAAAATGATGTAGATGTATGACCCTATATCCCATCCAAAACATGCGTTTCCACAGAGAGTATAGCATAAACACTGACCATAACAGGATGAAATTCCCTGAGATAACAAACAATAAAATGATGGACTTCCTTCGAGTCCCCATTTGTGGGTCACTGGGATTCTCCCCACTGCTGTGAGCCCGAAGTCTCCTGCGGGCTCTGCTGGCCACTAAAATGTGCCTGACACTTAAAGCATTGAGCAGCAGAATGAGGACAAATGGCACTACGGGGTTCAGAATATAATATAGGCACTCAATTGTTGCCCATACTGGACATGAGAGAATATCAGTTGGTACTGAACAAAACCAGGGGAGACTTCTCAGCAAGTACTGAGATGTGAACATAAAGTACCAGAAAATGTTCTTCAAACCACTCAGCACAGTCACTGTTCCCAGAACCACAGCTGCTGTCTTCTCAGTACAAAATTTAATTTTCAGATTTGAGCAGCAAATGGCCACATATCGATCAAAGGTAAAAGTGACGATAAACCAGACAGAACAGTCAGTGGCTGCATAAAGGAAGACAGCGTGTATATTACAGATGGGGATGGCCCGTATGAAACGTAAGTCTGTCTTATAGACAATTGGAATATGCCTCAATAGCAGATCAAGGACAATAACAAGGATATCTGCTGTTGACATTGCCATCAGGTATTGAGTGATACATTTTGAGAGACCACACTTTCCTTGCGAGAGGATTATAATTGTTATGATGTTAACTGTGAGGAGGAAAAACAAATATGGAAGAAAATCAAACTGGTAGAATAGTTAACAATTTCACAGAGTACTTTATATTATTTGAAAATGTGTCCCTCTTTCTGACAGTGCATTGAAGTATTCATACCTCTGTTCAAATAATCTGCTGGACCAAAAAAATCATTCAATTAAATCAGCCATTAAGTAAAACTTCATATTTGGTATGAAACAGAAAATGATGAATAGCAGTTTATAAGAGATTATGTGAATGTTGACACTGGGCTGACAGATTATTTATGTGAAAGCAAGGGAATGAAAGGGAAATCACCAAGACCATGAGAGGTATGTTTTAGTTTCTGCAGTGGAACAGAGTTCAATTACACTGTATTAGAGTGGAGGAAACATCCAGGTTCCTGCTCTTTATCTTTCCAGTGCTTTTCAAAATTAGTGTGGAAGAATTGGCCCAACTTCCCTTTCACTAGTACCTGGTGACCATGGGGCATATGATCACACATATCCTGCTCTTGATCCTCATTTAATGCAGATGGATTTATGTTATCATATATCAATAAATATTATTCATTCTGATACCTACTTCGGGATTTTGTGTAATGGAAGAACATTAGTCCTTGATCACCCTCTTATATAATTCATAAAATATGAGTGTTGCTGGTTAGGTCAACATTCAATGCTCATCTCTGATTGTCCCCACAAAGATGCTGCCAAGCTGTCTTCTTCAGCTACTGAAGTCCATGTAATGTAGATATACCCACAGAGATGTTAGGGAACAAGTTCCAGCATGTGGCTCTGTGACAGTGAAGGAACAGTAATATGGTCCCAAGATAGTTTCCCTGAGCACCTCATGGCCTGTTGCTTTGAGAAGGTGGCGGTCACAGGTTTGGAAAATGTTGTGAGAGGACTCTTAACAAGTTGCTGAAGTGCATCTTTCACATGCCTCACATTGCTGCTGGCATACATTGATGATGGAATCAGGGAACATTTCTGGATGTGGAGCCAATCAAAGCGTTTGCTATATTTCTTCAGTACTTTGGAGCTAAACTCATTGAAGCGACTGGGGAGTCTTGCATCACAAACCCGCCTTGCCCTTTGTAGATAGTGGACATGCTTTGGGGAATCTGGAGGTGACGGATGTACCACAAAATCACCAACCTCTAACATGGTCTTGTAACACTGTCATTGACAGAAATGGTCCAGTTCAGTCTGGTAACCCCCCAGCAGACTGAGAGTGGGTAAAGCAGTGATGGTAAAGCAATTAATGACAAGAGAAATGGTTAGATTTGCTCTTTTTGGAGTTACCTGGCACTAGTCAGCCCAAGTCTGAATATTAGTCAGGTGATGCTACATGTTGATATCGAGATTTTCTGTGACCAGCAAACTGGGAATGGTACTCACGCTTGTGCAACAGTCAACAAACATCCTGAATTCTGACCCCATGATGGAGAGATGGTCAGTGGTGAAGCAGCTGAAGATAGTTTGGACTGTACCATTGCTACATCATCGGATGGTTCCTGCATTCTCGGTGATGTTAGTATCTGCACAGTAGCCTTAGTGAGGCGGGAAACAGTATAAAACAGCCCACTGTTGCCATGGGAAATGAAAGTGATTGGGCCTGCAGTGGGGTCTACGAAGAGGGAATGGTTTCTGGTCGATGTTTTTTCCTCCCAATCATCCTGCCTGGGATCCTCAGCTTTGGGTCATAGAATTGTGGAATCGTAGAGCATGGAAACAGATCTTTCGATCCAAATGGTCCATGCCAATCAGGTTTCCTAATCTGAACTAGTCCCATATTCCTGTATCTGTCCCATATTCCTCTGATCTTTCTTATCCATGTACCTGTCCAAGTGTGTTTTGAATGTTGTCATTGTATCTGCCTCTACCACTTCTTCTGGGAGCTCATATCATACAAGCACCACCCTCTATGTGGAAAAGTTGCTGCTCAGGTCCATTTTCCATCTTTCCACTCTCTCCTTAAACCTATGCATTCTGCTTTTGGGCAAGAGTGCCAAATGCCTTCTTTACTACCCTTTCTACCTGTGATGTCACTCTCAGATACTATATATGTGCATCCACTGGTGTCTCTGTTCGACAACTCTCCCCATTGCCCTCCCATTAACTGTGCTGACTCCTTGGTGTGGTTAACTACAGGGGGTGGTGTGGAGGAAGGTGTATGGCAGGTGGGGTTGAACAGGTCATTGAATAAGCTTGTATTGGAGTAGACCTTCTCCAGTACAAATACAGAAACATGCTCTCATGGCCAACAGTCATGGCACTGAGACCCTTGCCTGTTTTTTGATTTTGCCAGATCGGGGTTTGGTCACATTTTGGCAGATTGGACAGAAGAGGGGTCAAGGGTTACATGGAACACAGGAATAGATTGATGCACAAGCAGTGGAATAAATAACACCTTCAGCACCATGCATTGTCCCGGTAAGTTCATTACAATTGAGGGAAACTTTGAAGAAACAATGAAAGGCACATTCTAAAAATCACTGGTTTCACACAGCTCCATTTCTGTGGCAGCCAGTTCTGAGACAGTGTACTTGTTTAATCCTGATAT
>NW_025212937.1:8183-13415 GCF_004010195.1 Chiloscyllium plagiosum
AGGAGGACAGAGGAACTGGCAGGAAAAGTGATGCAATTAAATAAAGTTTTTAGAATTAATAGCAGGCTAGAGACTTACCAGGAACACCAACAATAACAAGGGTGGGATAGTAAATACGTTGAATAACCAGGAGTATATAACGGATCTGAGTTGTTAATGACATCAAGTGGTAATTTGCAGAAATATAATCAATTGTTGCTGAGAAACTCCTGCCCATTGTTGTAAAATTCCGATCTTCTGTGTTCAGATTCCAACCCATGGTTGTAAAATTCCAATCTATTGTTCTCAGATTCGAATCTCTCTTCTCCCAAGCTCCCAGTCTCTGGAGCTGCCAGACCCTGTTAGTGCTGGAGGTGATGCTGGAGGTGATGCTATCACTGATACTATAGCTTTGTACATTGTAAGGAATTTATAATTAATAGAAGAGAGAAACCCTCCTGGGACACAATTATGGTTCATGGAGTTTGACATTAATTACAGTCACAAAACAAACAGTTAACCCACTTCAATCCAGTACACTATTCCCTGACTGGAATAGATCTTGTACCTACCTTGGACTGCATTATGTGAGATTTTGAGAGAAGCAGAGATAATGGCTTTGAATATTCTCTGGAGGTATTGATGTGGTTCCAAAGAAATGTATTGTTACAAACATTGCACCCCATGTTCAAAAAAGGCTGGAGAAATCATAGCTGCTCCTCCAGCCAGTCAGTTAGGGCACTCTGCCTCCCGTGTTGAAAGTAAGGGCCACTTCAGTAACATGTTGGCTTAGGCACAGACAGCAGAGAGACATGTTGAAACGCTGTGGTTCCGGGTGAAGGGAGACACAGTGATTGATTGATTGATTGACTAGTTGATTGATTGCCATGTTTACCTGAATACAGTGAAAAACGTTCTTTACGAGCAGTACAGGCAGATCCCAGTAAGCAGGGATGTACAAATCATAGTTTGAACAGAAACTTGGACAGAGGCGTACAGGTTACACCCCACAGGGCGTGCACGAGGCAAGATCAACATTAATAAGGTCAGCGTTATTTGAAGTTAGAGATTCCATTCATCAATCTAATAGTGGCTGGGAAGAAACTGTTCCTGAAGCTGCTGTTGCGTGTGTTCAAGCTTCTGTACCTTCTGCCTGGGTGGGGGGGCGAGGTTGTAGGAGATCATTACTGGGGTGGGAGGGGTCTTCAATGATGTTGGCAGCCATTCACCGGCAACGGGCCGTGTAAATGGAGTCCATGGATGGAAGGTTGGCTTCCGTGATGGTCTGGGCTGTGCACACAACCCCCTGTAGTTCCTTACCGTGCTGGGCAGAGTGGTTGTTACACCGGGACAGGATGCTCTCTCTGCTGCATCTGGAGAGTTTGGTGAGGGACTTAATGGACAGGCCAAATTCCCAGAGCTGCCTGAAGAAGAAGAGGCGTTGTTGCGACTTCTGGATCAGCCCATTTGTGTGCGAAATCCAGGACAGATTGCTGGGTATTGTCACTCCTCGGAACTTGGAGCTCTCCACCCTCTCAGTCTCAGCTCCATTGATGTAGAAGGAGGCATGTTCTCCTCCTTTCTTTCTGACATCAATGATCAGTTCTTCAGTTTTGCCGATGCTGAGAGAGAGGGTGTTCTCACTGCACCATGGCACCAAGCCCTCTATCTCCTTCCTGTTGTTTGATATCCATCGTCCCACAGCGGGGTCTGCAGCAAACATGGAGATGGAGTTCGTACAGAATTTACCCACACAGTTGTGGGTGTACAGGGAGTACAGTAGAGGCTGAGAACACATCCTTGGGGGGCTACAGTGTTGAGGGTTATCGTGAAGGAAGTGCTGTTGTCTATCTTCACAGATTGTGGTCTGTGGGTCAGGAAGCTGAGGATCCAGCTGCAGAGGGTGGAGCCGACACTCAGAGTTTCAGAGTTTTGTGATCAGTCTGGAGGGGATAATGGTGTTGGAGGTGAAGATGTACTCGATGAGCAGGAGTCTGAGTAGAAGTGCTAGCGGTTCAGATGTTCCAGGGATGAGGGCAGGGTTAGAAAATGCTGAGGAAGTGTTACATTGGTCGGCAAATTGCAGGGAATCGAGGCAGGCTGGGAGACCAGGGCTGATGTGGGCCATGAACAGCCTCTCGAAGCACTACAGCTTTATGGAGGTCAGAGTCACTGGGCAGGAGTCATTAAGGTACATTACATTTGCTTTCTTAGGTACTGGATGGTGGTGGTCTTCTTGAAGCAAGTGGGGTCTTCGACTTGGAGGAGGGAGAGGGTGAAGATGTCAGCTGGTCCGCACAGGATCTGAGTGAACGGGCCAGGGACTCTGTCTGGGTGTGTCACTTTCCTTGGATTGACCGGAGGAAGACTGATCTGGCATCAGCAGCAGTGGCAGAGGGAACACGTGCCCCTGGAGCTATCGGGGCAGTTGACACCGCGCTTCTGGCGTTCTGTTTGAACTGAGCATAGAAAGTGTTGAGTGCATCAGGGAGGAATGTGACTTTTGTCTGCTATCATGCTCTGCTTCATTTTGTATCCCGTTATGTTGTTTAGGCCATCCCACAGGCAATGGGTGTCTGGACGATTGGTTTGGACATCTAACTTGGTCCAGTATGGCATCTCTGATGGCTTTGCCCCGTGTCTGCATGGGTTTCCTCCGGGTGCTCCGGTTTCCTCACACAGTCCAAAAATGTGCAGGTTAGGTGAATTGGCCATGTTAAATTGCCGTATGTAGGGGAATGGGTCTGGGTGGGTTGCTCTACCGAGGGTCGGTGTGGACTTGTTGGGCAGAAGGGCCTGTATCTACACTGTAGGTAATCTAATATCTGGATTTTCTGTATTGGTCTGGGTAACCCAACTTGAATGCTGAGTGCCTGGCTTTTAGGACGGAATCGATTTTCCAGTTTATCCAAGATTCCCATTTGGGAAACACCCGGAATCACTTTGGAACACACTCCTTCATGGATTTCCTCATTATGAATGCTGACCTGATGAATACAGAACTGCTGAATACTGACCTGATGAATGCTGACCTGATGAATGCAGACCTGATGAATACTGACCTGATGAAGCTGACCTGATGAATGCTGACCTGATGAATACTGACCTGATGAAGCTGACCTGATGAATACTGATCTGATGAATGCTGACCTGATGAATACTGATCTGATGAAGCTGACCTGATGAATGCTGACCTGATGAATGCTGACCTGATGAATACAGGTCACAGGGTGAACAGAAACTTGGACAGAGGCGTACAGGTTACACCCCACAGGGCGTGCACGAGGCAAGATCAACATTAATAAGGTCAGCGTTATTTGAAGTTAGAGATTCCATTCATCAATCGAATAGTGGCTGGGAAGAAACTGTTCCTGAAGCTGCTGTTGCGTGTGTTCAAGCTTCTGTACCTTCTGCCTGATGGGTGAGGTTGTAGGAGATCATTACCAGGGTGGGAGGGGTATTCGATGATGTTGGCAGCCATTCCACGGCAACGAGTCGTGTAAATGGAGTCCATGGATGGAAGGTTGGCTTCCGTGATGGTCTGGGCTGTGCACACAACCCCCTGTAGTTCCTTACCATGCTGGGCAGAGCGGTTGTTACACCGGGACAGGATGATCTCTGTGTTGCATCTGGAGAGTTTGGTGAGGGGCCTTATGGACAGGCCAAATTCCCTGAGCTGCCTGAGGAAGAGGATGCGTTGTTGTACCTTTTGGATCATCACAGCTATGTGGGAAGGCCAGGACAGATTGGCGGTTATTGTCACTCCTCAGAACTTGACACTCTCCACCCTCTCAGCCTCAGCTCCATTGATGTAGAAGGAGGCATGTTCTCCTCCTGTCTTTCTGAAGTCAATGATCAGTTCTTCAGTTTTGCCGATGCTGAGAGAGAGGGCGTTCTCACTGTACCATGGAAACAAGCCCTCTATCTCCGTCCTGTTGTTTGATATCCATCCTCCTACAGTGGGGTCTGCAGCAAACGTGGAGACGGTGTTTGTACGGTCTTTACCCACACAGTCGTGGGAGTACAGGGAGTACAGTCGGGGCTGAGAACACATCCTTGGGAGGCTCCAGTGCTGAGGGTTATCGTGGAGGAGGTGCTGCTGTCTATCTTCACTGTTAGATTATCTCTTATTGGTGATGTCTTCGTTTGGCATATGTGTGCTGTGAATGTTACTTGTCACTGTTAGCCCAAGCCTGGACATTGTCCAGATCTTGCATTTGAACATAGACTGCTTCATTATCTAAGGAGTCATGAATGATGCTGATCTATGTCAAATTATCAGTGAACATCCTCACTTCTGACCTGACGATGTATATGTTTGGCCAAGGACACTACCATGAGGAACTCCTGCGGAGATGTCCTGGTGCTGAGATGACTGACCTCCAACAACCACAACCATCTTCCTTCGTGTCTGGTCTGACTCCAACCACCGGAGAGTTTGTTCCTCCATTGATTACAGTTTTTCTCAACTCCTTGATGCCACACTTGGTCCAATTTGCCTTGATGTCACAGGCTGTCACTCTCACCTTCCCTCTGGAACTCAGCTCTTTTGTCCATGGTTGAACCAAGGCTGTAATGAGGTCAGGAGCTGAGTGGTCCTGGTGGACCCAAACTAGGAGTCAATGAGCAGGTTATTGCTGAACAGGAGCTGCTCAATAGCACATCCAATGTCACCTTCCAACACTTTACTGGTGATCGAGAATAGACTGACGGGGTAATTGGCCGGTTGGATTTGTCCTGCTAAATATGAACAGGACATACCTGGGCAATTTTTTGCATTATCGGGTATATCCCAATGTTGTAACTGTAATGGAGCAGCTTGGCTCGGGCATATTCTGGAGCACATGTGTTCAGTATTATTGCTAGAATGTTCTCTAGAATGCTCTTAGGGCCGAGAGGCTTTGCAGTGTCAGATATCTCCCACCATTTTGTGATATCATGTAGAATGAATCGAAGTGGCTGAAGACTGTTATCGGTAATGCAGGGGCCCATTGGAGGTGGGTGAGATGGATCATCCACCCAGCACTTTTGGCTGAAGATTCCTGCAAGTCTTCATCCTTATCGTTTGCACTGATGTGCTGGAATCTTCCGTCGTTGAGGATGGGGATATTTGGGAAGCTTGTTTCTCCAGTCAGTTGCTTAATTGTCCACCAGCATTCATGACTGGATGTGGCAGCACTGCAGAGCTTAGATCTGATCCGTTGATTGTGGGATCACTTAGCTCTCTCTATCACTTGCTGTTTATGCTGATTG
>NW_025212937.1:23256-23680 GCF_004010195.1 Chiloscyllium plagiosum
CACAGGGAGCTGGGACACAGGGAACTGGGATACACGGAACTGGGACACACAGGGAGGTGGGACACACAGGGAGCCGGGACACACAGGGAACTGGCATACAGGGAACTGGAACACACCAGGAGCTGAGACACAGGGAGCTGGGACACAGGTAGCTGGGACACACAAGGAGCTGGGACACAGTGAAATGGGACACAGGGAAATGGGACACAGTGAAATGGGACACAGGGAAATGGGACACAGGGAACTGGGACACAGGGAGCTGGGACACACAAGGCGCTGGGACATGGAGCTGGGATACAAGTTAACTGGGACACACAGGGAGCTGGGATACAGGAAACTGGGACACACAGGGAGCTGGGACACAGGGAACTGGGACACACCGGGAACTGGGACACACAGGGAGCTGGGACACACAGGGAGCTGA
>NW_025212937.1:26942-29602 GCF_004010195.1 Chiloscyllium plagiosum
GGAACTGGGACACACAGGGAACTGGGACACAGGGAGCTGGGACACAGGGAGCTGGGCCACACAAGGAGCTGGGAAACAGGGAGCTGGGATTCAGGGAACTGGGACACACAGGGAGCTGCGATACAGGGAACAGGGACACACAGGAGCTGTGACACAGGGAGCTGGGACACACAGGGAACTGGTACTCAGGGAACTGGGACACACAGGGAACTAGGATACACAGGGAGCTGGGACACAGGGAGCTGGGACACAAAGGGAACTGGTACTCAGGGAACTGGGACACACAGGGAACTGGGACACACAAGGAACTGGGACACACAGAGCTGGGACACAGGGAGCTGGGACACAGGGAGCTGGGACACACAGGGAACTGGGACACACAGGGAGCTGGAACACAGGGAGCTGGAACACACAGGGAACTGGGACACACAGGGAGCTGGGACACAGGGAACTGGGACACACAGGGAACTGGGACACAGGGAGCTGGGACACAGGGAGCTGGGACACTCCGGGAACTGGGACACACAGGGAGATGGACACAGGGAACTGGGACACACCGGGAACTGGGACACACAGGGAGCTGGGACACAAAGGGAGCTGGTACACAGGGAGTTGGGACACACAAGGAAATGGGACACAGGGAGCTGGGACACAGGGAGCTGGACACAGGGAACTGGGACACACCGGGAACTGGGACACAGGGAGCTGGGACACACAGGGAGCTGGGACACAAAGGGAGCTGGGACACAAAGGGAGCTGGGACACAGGGAGTTGGGACACACAAGGAAGTGGGACACTGGGATCTGGGACACAAGGAGCTGGGACACAGGGAGCTGGGACACACAGGGAACTGGGACACAGCGAGCTGGGCCACAGGAAGCTGGGACACAGGGAACTGGGATACAGGAAACTGGGACACACAGGGAGCTGGGACACACAGGGAACTGGGACACACAGGGAGCTGGGATACAGAGAACTGGGACACAGGGAGCTGAGACACACAGGGAGCTGGGACACACAGGGAGCTGGGACACAGGGAACTGGGACACAGGGAGATGGGACACACAGGGAACTGGAACACAGGGAGATGGGACTCACAGGGAGCTGGGACACAGGGATCTGGGACACCGGGAGCTGGAACACACAGGTAGCTGGAACACAGAGGGAGCTGGGACACAGGGAGCTGGGACACAGGGAACTGGGACACAGGCAGGGAGCTGGGACACACAGGGAGCTGGGACACACAGGGAGCTGGGACACACAGGGAGCTGGGACACACAGGGAGCTGGGACACACAGGGAGCTGGGACACACAGGGAGCTGGGACACACAGGGAGCTGGGACACACAGGGAGCTGGGACACACAGGGAGCTGGGACACAAAGGGAGCTGGGACACAAAGGGAGCTGGGACACAGGGAGTTGGGACACACAAGGAAGTGGGACACTGGGATCTGGGACACAAGGAGCTGGGACACAGGGAGCTGGGACACACAGGGAACTGGGACACAGCGAGCTGGGCCACAGGAAGCTGGGACACAGGGAACTGGGATACAGGAAACTGGGACACACAGGGAGCTGGGACACACAGGGAGCTGGGACACACAGGGAGCTGGGACATACAGGGAACTGGGATACAGGGAAGTGGGACACACCAGGAGCTGAGACACAGGGAGCTGGGAAACAGGGAGCTGAGACACACAAGGAGTTGGGACACAGGGAGCTGGGACACAGGGAACTGGGACAGACAGGGAGCCGGGACACAGGGAACTGGGACACAGGGAGCTGGGACACGCAGGGAACTGGGACACGCAGGGAACTGGGACACGCAGGGAACTGGGACACAGGGAGCTGGGACACAGGGAGCTGGGACACAGGGAGCTGGGACATACAGGGAGCTGGGACACACAGGGAACTGGGACACAGGGAGCTGGGAGACACACGGAACTGGGACACACAGGGAACTGGGACACAAAGGGAACAAGGACACAGGGAGCTGGGACACACAGGGAGATGGAACACAGGGAGCTGGGACACACAGGGAGCTGGGACACATAGGGAACTCGGATACAGGGAACTGGGTCACACAGGGAGCTGGGACACACAGGGAGCTGGGACACACAGGGAACTGGGATATAGGGAACTGGGACACACCAGGAGTTGAGACACAGGGAGCTGGGACACACAAGGAGCTTGGACACAGGGAGCTGGGACACGGGAGCTGCAACACAGGGAGCTGGGACACACAGGGAGCTGGGACACAGGGAACTGGGACACAGGGAACTGGGACACAGGGAGATGGGACACAGCGAGCTGGGACACACAAGGAGCTGGGACACAGGGAGCTGGGATACAGGGAGCTGGAACACACAGCGAGCTGGGATACAGGGAACTGTGACACACAGGGAGCTGGGACACAGGGAGCTGGGACTCACAGGGAGCTGGGACACACAGGGAGCAGGGACACACAGGGAGCTGGGACACAGGGAACTAGGACACAGGGCACTGGGACACAGGGAGCTGGGACACACAAAGCTGGGCCACACAAGGAGCTGGGAAACAGGGAGCTGGGATTCAGGGAACTAGGACACACAGGGAGCTGCGATACAGGGAACAGGGACACACAGGAGCTGGGACACAGGGAGCTGGGACACACAGGGAAC
>NW_025212938.1:0-10864 GCF_004010195.1 Chiloscyllium plagiosum
ACTGGGGTATGTGGGTAGCAGCTGGTATTTGGATCTCAGTCTCCATTCGATGGCCCTAGTCTCATGGTGAACGGTCTCTCATATTAATGCTATTCCGAATCAGACATGACCTGCTGTATTGCCATTCTGAATACTTTCTCAAACATTCCTCTGTGCTTGGCGGTCACAAAAAAATCCAGGTGTCACTCCAAAACAGCCTGTTCCCAGATCATTGCCAGGACATTGTCAGCAAAACATACTGCTCCCAATAAACCTTTGTTTCATACATTTTCCTTATTGCCATGTCAAATTAACCCTTAACAATTAACCCTTAATGATTAACCCTTAACAATTAACCATTATCAATTAACCCCTTACGATTAACTCTTAATGATTAACCCTAAACGATTAACCCTGAACAATTTGGTTTGCAGATATCATTTATGAGCATTCAATTACGTTCAATTTTGGTTGCCACATTATCGGAAAGATGTGGGGTACTTTGGAGTGAGTGGAGAGGAGGCTGGTCATGATGCTGCCTGGATTAGAGGGTAGGGGCTACATGGAGAGGCTGAACAAACTAGGGTTGTTATTTCTAGATCAGTGTCTTATTTTACAGTGCCTGATTTATTACCTAACCCACCTTTTGGTGGCACTGTTGAATGGCAGAGTGAGTAATGTAATATTTGGGGAAATGCAGTATTTGGGGATTTACGGATACTGGTGCAGATTTGGATCAAACCTGTTTGTGGTATGTGTTTGAAGTTCAAGTGGTTTCAGTTCCAAGTTTATGAGCTGGAGGCTGCACAGCAGGTTCTGCGACACATCGCCGGGGTGAGGGTGGGGGATATGTTCCCTGATGTCACTCACAGTCCATGAGATTGGACCTTCTGAATTGGTCAGTGTTCAAGGACAAGAGAGTGTGACTGTGAATTAGGCAGGTGTGGGAGAGCAGAAGACAGCACTGCAGGAGTTTGCAACCTTCCAGCAGATTGAAGATTATTTCTGCTTGTCTGGATGTGGGGAGACAGAGGAGGATGGAACTGAGCATGGCACCCTGATGCAGGAAGTCACTCATGAGGAGGATTAATAAAGAGTGCAGTGGGTGTAAGCGAAGATATCGTGAGTGGGATCGGCATTTCTTTTTGAAGCAAACTGCATGAGTGCGAACGGCTGTGTTAGCTGTGGGGTGCCAGGGTTTCTGGGTAATTGCATGTGTCCAAACGGCTGTGTTAGCTGCTGGGTGCCAGGGTTTCTGGGTGCTGTATGTGTCCAAACGGCTGTGTTAGCTGCTGGGTGCCAGGGATTCTGGGTACTGCATGTATCCAAACGGCTGTGTTAGCTGCTGGGTGCCAGGGTTTCTGGGTAACTGCATGTGTCCAAACGGCTGTGTTAGCTGCTGGGTACCAGGGTTTCTGGGTAATTGCATGAGTGTGAACAGCTGTGTTAGCTGCTGGGTGCCAGGGTTTCTGGGCAACTGCTCAGGCCCAGAGAGGAACCTGGAATGAGAAAGAAGGATCCAGTTGTTGTGGTCCATACAGGTCACAATGACATAGGCTGGACAAAGAGAGCATATCTGCTCTGTAAAGGGGGACCTTTATCTCTTGACTAACTGTGTTCATCCTGTTGATAACTGTCACAAACAGTTCAGAGTAAGATACCCTTACTGTTTATAACAGCCCCTCTGCTAATATACTTTAAACTTCTCCAACCAAGGAGGTAAACCCCCACCCATGAGCTCCAGGATACTGGACCCAGTCCAACTGAGGCACAATTCGACCCTTTTGAATAGTCCCTGACCCATCAATGTTTACAATGCCACAGGGACAGCAGCAGGCCCTCCTGCACCATGTCTCAGATCACAATAATCCCTCACATGTGCCAGTTTTATTACAAATGTGGTTCATTAACCACTTTGAACTCACATCAATGGTTGTTAACTCCAGCCAGGGATTGACATGATCATGGCCCAATGCTCAGTGGTTAGCACTGCTACCCCACAGCAGCAGGGACCCGGGTTCAATTCCAGCCTCAGGCGACTGTCTGTGTGGAGTTTTCATATTCTCCCTGTGTCTGCATGGGTTTCCTTCGGGTACTTCAGTTTCCTCCCACAGTCCAAAGATGTGCAGGTTCAGTGAAATGGCATGTGAAGTTGCCCATAGCGCTCGGGGAGGTGCAAGCTAGGTGGATTGGCCAAGATAAATTACCCATAGTGCTCAGGGAAGTGCAAGTTAGGTGGATTGGCCATGGTAAATTACCCATCGTGTTCAGGGATGTGCAAGCCAAGTGGATTGGCCAAGATAAATTACCCATAGTGCTCAGGGCGGTGCAGGCTCGGTGGATTGGCCATGGTAAATTGCCCATAATACTCAGGGATGTGCAGGTTAGGTGGGCTAGTCGTGGGAAATATAGGATGGGGAATGGGTCAGGGTGGGATTCTCTTCGGAATGTTGGTATAGACCAGTTGGACGAAATGGCCTATTTCCACTCTGATGGGATTCTATGATCATGCATACACATGAACTATATGTTTCATTTGTATCATTGGCAGATTAGGTCAGTTGTCAGAGCATACTAAGACTTGGAGAGATGCCAAACTACAGAACGCTGTGACTTAAAGCTGGAGGAGACTCAGCTGAGTCAAGCTGTTCACTGGATTCACTGTCACACAGAAATGAAAAGGATTAAGAAGAGATACATTCCCTTTGCACTATTATAAGGAAAGCAAAAACTTCGCATCCTGCTTCAGGAACTTCTCTGGAGTCGTAATCTCAGCCTGATCCTATGAAAGTCTTCACAGAAGATGAAGAAGGAAATGCTGTTGGTTATTGTTGCCTTGCTGCTTATTCAGTGCACTCCTGCTCTCAGAGGTTTCCGGGGACTTTTCTCAGGTATACTCCTGCACTGTCTCACCAGGCTGTTTGCAGACAGTTTTTAGGTTAACTCTGATTAGCACTTTGATGCTTTACTGAAGCTGATTCTGAAATTCTAATGAAGATTAAAGAAAATAATTGTAACCAGGCCCATGTGTATTTGTTAACTGGTGGCTCAGCATGGAGAGGGAATGGATTTGAGCTGATTCAAGTCGATCAGTACCAAAAGGCAAATTCCTTGCTCGTGGGAAGTTAGAATACTGTGTTGCAGTCAGTGCACTGACACAGTTTGTACACAGCACTGATGTATTAGACAGTGGGAGAATTCCTCTCAGAGAATGTTCACTTTTCTCTACTGTGAAGAGTGAATTGGAAATTCCTTTAAAGCTTTTACCTTAACAGTCTCTTGTCTCATTCTACAGATGCAGGTAGGGTGAGTTCTAAATACTGCAGATATTTACAGAACTAGTTTACATACGTGGGTCAGATTTTCAAAAAAAAAACAAGTGAAGGCAGGAATGTGAGAAATTTTAAACTGTTTGATTTATCTTTAAGCTTTTAAACAATGGAATGTCATCAACACTGGCATGGACAGTATTTTTTGTTTTTCTCTACTTGCCCTTGAAAGGGCTGTCCTGCTGTGCTGTTTCCTCGTTCAGTTCACAGCCAGTTACATTGCTGTCAGTCTGGAGTCCGATGGAGACCAGACTGGGTGAGGGTAGGAGATTTTCTTCCCTGAAGGGAGTTGGTGAAGCAGATGTGGTTTTAAACAATTTGTTGATATTGTTATGGACACTATTAGTGAAACTGGGATTTGATTCCAGACTTTATGAAATGAATTTAACTTGGAAAAGCTGCCTTGGTGGGGTTTCAGCCTCTGTCCCCAGAACATTAACCCCTTCACGTCGAGCCCAGTGACAGTATCACTACACCATCATCCCCGAATTGATTTGTTTGATGAATACAGCCGCCGCCACAGAGATCAGCTACTAAGAAGGTTGTCATCGTCATGGAAACAAATGGCTGCCAACTTGGTTTGCTGAGGATTGGAGTGAACAAGCTGTGGGGTTGCTGACACAATCCACCGTGGGAGAGCTGCATTGTTGATGATTTGGGTTTTAAATTAGACATTGAATGAATATGTGATCTACGAATTCCCAGGGCCAGAAATTTCCAGTGCTGCTGTTTGAAGGTTTGGGCATTCGACCAATGTCTTGGAGAACATCATTCCGTCAGGAGGCCTGAACACGGACACCCCGGCCTGTCATGAGGCCCGAACACGGATGCCCCGACCTGTCAGGAGGACTGAACACGGACACCCCGACCTGTCAGGAGGACCGAACACGGATACTCCGGCCTGTCAGGAGGACCGAACACGGACACCCCAGCCTGTCAGGAGGACCGAACACGGACACCCCGGCTTGTCAGGAGGCCTGAACACGGACACCCCGGCCTGTCAGGAGGCTCGAACACGGATGCCCCGACCTGTCAGGAGGACTGAACACGGACACCCCGACCTGTCAGGAGGACCGAACACGGACACTCCGGCCTGTCAGGAGGACCGAACACGGACACCCCGGCCTGTCAGGAGGACCGAACGCGGACACCCCGGCTTGTCAGGAGGCCTGAACACGGACACCCCGGCCTGTCAGGAGGACCGAACACGGACACCCTGGCCTGTCAGGAAGTCCGAACACGGACACCCCGGCCTGTCAGGAAGTCCGAACACGGACACCCCGGCCTGTCAGGAGGCCTGAACACGGAAACCCCGGCCTGTCAGGAGGCCTGAACACGGACACCCCGGCCTGTCAGGAGGGCTGAACACGGAAACCCCGGCATGTCAGGAGGACCGAACACGGACACCCCGGCCTGTCAGGAAGTCCGAACACGGAAACCCTGACCTGTCAGAAAGTCCGAACACGGACACCCCGGCCTGTCAGGAGGCCTGAACACGGAAACCCCGGCCTGTCAGGAGGCCTGAACACAGACACCCCGACCTGTCAGGAGGACTGAACACGGACACCCCGGCCTGTGAGGAAGTCCGAACACGGACACCCTGGCCTGTCAGGAGGCCTGAACACGGAAACCCCGGCCTGTCAGGAGGCCTGAACACGGACACCCTGGCCTGTCAGGAGGCCCGAACACGGATGCCCCGACCTGTCAGGAGGACCGAACATGGACACTCCGGCCTGTCAGGAGGCCTGAACATGGACACCCTGGCCTGTCAGGAGGATCCAACATGGACACACCGGCCTGTCAAGAGGCACTAACACGGACACCCCGGCCTGTCAGGAGGGCTGAACACAGACATCCCGGTGTGTCTGGAGTACCGAACACAGACACCCCGGCCTGTCTGGAGGACCAAACATGGATGCCGCAACCTGTCAGGAGGCCCGAACACGGACACACCGGTCTGTCAGGAGGCCTGAGCATGGACGCCCCGGCCTGTCAGGAGGCCCGAACACACACACCCCGGCCTGTCAGGAGGCCCGAACACGGACAACCCGGCCTGTCAGGAGGCCTGAGTACGGACACCGCGGCCTGTCGGGAGGACAGAACACGGATGCCCCGGCCTGTCTGGAGGCCCAAACACAGACGCCCCGGCCTGTATGGAGGCCCGAACATGGACGTCCCGGCCTGTCAGGAGGACTGAACACGGACACCCCATGTCTGGAGGCCTGAACGCGGACGCCCCGGCCTGTCTAGAGGCATGAACACGGACGCCCCGGCCTGTCTGGAGGCCTGAACATGGCCGCCCCGGCCTGTTAGGAGGCCTGAACACGGACGCCCTGGCCTATCAGGAGGCCTGAACATGGACTCCACGGCCTGTTTGGAGGCCTAAACACGGGCGCCCCGGCCTGTCTGCAGGCCTGAACACGAACGCCCTGGCCTGTCTGGAGGACTGAACACGGACACCCCGGCCTGTCAGGAGGCTTGAACACGGACACCCCGGCCTGTCAGGAGGACCGTACACGGACCCCCCGGCCTGTCTGGAGGCCTGAACACGGATGCCCCGGCCTGTCTGGAGGCCTGAGCACGGAGCCACGGCCTGTCTGGAGGCCTGAACACGGACGCCCCGGTCTGTCTGGAGGCCTGAACATGGACACCCTGGCCTGTCAGGAGGTCCGAACACGGATACTCCAGCCTGTCAGAAGGACCGAACACGGTGGCCCCGGCCTGTCATTAGGGCCGAACACGGACACCCCGGCCTGTCAGGAGCACTGAACATGGGCACCCCGGCCTGTCAGGAGGCCCAAACACGGACACCCAAACCTGGCAGGCGGATAGAACACGGACACTCTAGCCTGTCAGGAGGACAGAACACAGACACCCCGGCCTGTCAGGAGGCCTGAGCCCGGACACCCCAGCCTGTCAAATCTCACTTGTTAATTGTTTGAACAAATGGACCCCAACACTTGCTACCAAATTGTGTAAACACTTCATCAGTCAGGGCATTGAGTATCGAAGTTGGGAAGTTATGTTTCAGTTGAACACAATGTTGGTAAGTCCACACTTGGAGTATTGTGTTCAGTTTTGGTTACCTTGATATAGGCCGGGGTGTGTGTGTTCGGGCCTCCTGACAGAAGAAATTTATAAGAATATTCCCAGGATTTAATGGTCTGAGTTATAGGACATTTTTCTTTAGGGCGTAGGAGACTGAGGGGGGATCTTAGAGAGGTGTATAAGATCATGAGAGACATGGATAGGTTGAATGCACTCAGTCTTTTTCACAGGATTGGGGAATCGAAAACTTAAGAGCATCAGTTGGAGATTAGAGGGGATAGAATAAAAGTGAACCTGAGGGGCAATGTTTTTACACAGAGGGTGGTACAAATGGAATGAGCAGCCAGTGGAAGTGGTTGAGGTGAGTACATTAACAACATTTAAAAGGCATTTGGACAAATGTATGGATATGAAAGTATTAGAAGGATATGGGCCAAGTGCTGGGAAATGGGGTTAGTGTGTTTGGAAATTTTGGTTAGCATGGACCAGTTTAGGCCAAAGGGCCTGTTTCTGTGCTATAGGACTCTACAATCCATATCAAAAATGAGGCATTGGAAAATCACAGCTGGTCAGGCAGCATCCGAGGAGCAGGAGAGTCGACATTTCGGGCATAAGCTCTTCATCAGGAATATGGTGGATGGTGATTTTCTGACTGTGTTCAGAACACTCTGTGACTGCCAAACCCTCCAGTGGCTGGTGAAGCTGAGAAGGATTCGAGCTCAATGTCAAACCTTTGCCTCTGGTGGAAAGCTGTGGTTTGTAAACTTCAGTGCCGGCTGTTACATTTCTTGTATTAGGAACATAGGAGCAATTTGGGACAAACACCATTCAGTCCCTCAGTCCCACTTCACCATTTAACAAGAACATGATTGACATGTTCACGATCTTAAATCCACATTGTTGCCTTCTCCTGATAACCTTTCATTCCCCTGACTGGGGTGGGAGAGCTCGATCCAAGTTCTGTGGCCACTGGCACCAGGAGAGGGAGAGGTGGGTGGGCCTGGGGTGCTTTATACTGAACGGGGGACAGTTTACACCAGAACCACCTTACGAACTGCAAAACTGGAGAAGCACACAGGAGTTTATCTCACTCAGAAAGGATCAGTTGGGGAAAGATGTGGTAAGTCAAAGAGCTAAAGTGAGGCAGAAAGATAATAATATGGGAAACAAAAGTTTGAGGAAGGGACAGAGAGATAGACAGAGGAAATTCAAACGAGATGTTGTAACGTTAAGAAAACAAAAGTAAAGGTGCTGTATCTGAGTGCGTGTAGTATTCATAACAAATTAAATAAATTGATAGCATACCGTTTCAACAAGATCAGGCGCCCTTTACTGACAGGGATAGGAGAAAATTTTTCCCTCAGGCAGTTGTGTGACTTTGGATCATTGCCTCAGCAGGTGGTGGAGACAGGGTCATTGGATATGTTGAAGGCAGAGATGGATAGATTCTTGTTTGGCAGGGGAACCAGGGGTTATAACCATTGGTGATGTTGGGGTTAGATCGGAATATGGAATTCATAATGCAACCAGATCAGCTTTGACCTTATCAAATGACACAGAAGGCCCCGGGGGCCAAATAACCAACTTTAGTTCCTAGTCTGCACATTCCTGCTGCACCTTTCTCAAGTTACCTTCTGGAATTCAGAAAGCTTTTACAATAACTGAAGGACACTGTTAGAGGCCTTCAATTGCCTTGGGAGCTGGGGAATGTCGGAGTTTTGAGTGGTCTTTCTTTTTAGTTGAGCCATAGGGTGGTTGGGTTGGTTGGTCCAGGTGTCCCAGAGGTGTTCTCTGAAACGCTCCGCAAGTTATTTCTTAAATCAGCAATGGACTAAAGATAAAACATTTAATGTCTTATTTCTCAATAGTCATTTCTTATAGTTATTTGTTCATTTAACAATTTATTAAAGATTATACATTTAATAAAGACCATGAGAAACAGGAGCAGAAATTAGGCCATTCAGCCCATCGACTCTGTTCTGCCATTTCATCATGGCTGATACGTTTCTCAACTCAATCCTCCCACTTTCTCGCCATGACCCTTGGTGTCCTTGACAATCCCCTTGTCCTCACAGTGACCCGACCTCACAATGACCTGGCCACACAGTGACCCAACCTCACAGTGACCCGGCCAGACAGTGACCCATCCTCACAGTGTCCCGTCGTCACAGTGACTCACCTTCACAGTTACCCATCCTCACAGTGACCCATCCTCACAGTGACCCGTCCTCACGGTGTCCCATCCTCACACTATCCCATCCTCACAGCGACCTGTCCTCACAGTGACCCATCATCACAGTGACCCATCATCACAGTGACCAATCCTCACAGTGTCCCATCCTCAATGTGTCCGGTCCTCACAGTAACCCATCCTCACAGTGTCCCATCCTCACAGTGTCCCATCCTCACAGTGTCCCATCCTCACAGTGTCCCATTCTCACAGTGACCCATCATCACAGTGACCCATCCTCACAGTGTCCCATTCTCACAGTGTCCGGTCCCCACAGTGACCCGCCCTCACAGTGACCCGCCCTCACAGTGACCCATCCTCACAGTGACCCATCCTCACGGTGACCCATCCTCACGGTGACCCATCCTCACAGCGACCCATCCTCACAGTGACCCGTCCTCACAGTGACCCGTCCTCACAGTGACCCATCCTCACAGTGACCCACCCTCACAATGATCCGCCCTAACGGTGACCCATCCTCACAGTGACCCGTCCGGACAATGACCCATCCTCACGGTGACCCATCCTCACGGTGCCCCGCCCTCACAGTGGCACATTACCACCCTGACCCGTCCGCACAGTGACCCATCCTCACAGTGACCCGTCCTCACAGTGACCCGTCCTCACGGTGACCTGTCCTCACGGTGAACTGTCCTCACGGTGACCCGTCCTCACAGTGAGCCGTCCTCACAGTGTCCTGTCCTCAAAATGTCCTGTCCTTACAGGAACCCATCCTCACGGTGACCTGTTCTCACGGTGACCCCTCCTCACAGTGACCCATCCTCACAGTGTCCTGTCCTCACAGGGACCCCTCCTCACAGTGACCCATCCTCACAGTGAACCCGTCCTCACAGTGTGCTGTCCTAACAGATTCCGTTTTGTCCTCATAGGAACCCCTCCTCACAGTGACCCATCCTCAGGGTGACTCATCCTCAGGGTGACCTATCCTCACAGTGACCCACCCTCACAGTGACCCGTCCTCACAGTGACCCGTCCTCACAGTGACCCATCCTCACGGTGACCCATCCTCACGGTGACCCATCCTCACGGTGACCCATCCTCACAGTGACCCATCCTCACAGTGACCCATCCTCACAGTGACCCCTCCTCACAGTGACCCGATCCTCACAGTGACCCATCCTCACAGTGACCCCTCCTCACAGTGACCCCTCCTCACAGTGACCCCTCCTCAAAGTGACCCGATCCTCACAGTGACCCCTCCTCACGGTGAGCCCTCCTCACGGTGACCCCTCCTCACAGTGACCCGATCCTCACAGTGACCCGCCCTCACAGTGACCTGCCCTCACAGTGACGCGTCACCCTGTGTGGGATGTAAAGTCTGTTTCAGGGTTTATACAAATCTTTCCTCCTGCTTGTTAGTCACAGGATGATGTGGAGCCCATCTCTCATGTCTGAGTCACTGAATTTCCATGTATTCCTTGAACACCTCTGCCACAAGCTGTGGACAATTGTCATCCTCAACTTTTTCAGGTTCCTTAACCTGGCAAATATTTCATCCAATCTGTCTGCTGTTGTTTCCACTGATACCAACTTCAAAGCTGCTCCCTCGGGCCATTAGGAGTGTGTGTCTGTGATCACTAGTAACATCTGTCTCTCTACAAATCCTGTGAAATCAACATGAATCTGCTGTCATGGTAACTGAGGCCATTCCCACAGCTGAAGGGACAACATTGGCAGTGTCTTCCTTACCATTGCAGAGAATTCCCATGATTCCATTTTCATCTCAGGCTGGGAGTCCACAATTGGCCACCAAAAATAGCTGCTGGCTACTAATTTCATTCGCATTATGCTGGGGTGTACTTGTATCTTTCTTCTTTATTGGGGGGGGGGGGGGGGAGGAACACCAACTCTCCCATGACACACCATACTGATATGGACAATTCCAAGCTCATGGACAGATAAGGGAGTAACTCTGGGCCATTTCTATGACCAGTCATTCCTCTCAGGATTAAGTTCATCAAGAAGCCCAAGTGGGCATCATTCCAAGTATCAATCTGCACCTAACTCGCTGACACTGGTATCTCCTCTTCCCGGGAAAGGTATATAATCCTGAGATTCCAGTCTGGAACATCGTTATTTCTCAGCAGTGCTAACCTTGACACGGCATCAGTGTTGCTGCTCCTCTCTGCCTGTCAGTGTCTGACAGAACCCGTGCCCATCTCTACAGGCGTACTGCCTCCTTTGATGGTATCCCATATGCAGGACAAAACTGGAGGTTAACATCGTGTGGTCTGTCCACAGCACTCAGTGCCTGGTG
>NW_025212938.1:23799-29603 GCF_004010195.1 Chiloscyllium plagiosum
GTATTTGAGGGATTTGAATCCTTCTAGCCAATGAACACAAAACAACTACTTACATGAGGATAATCGTTTCCCCCTTGTCTTCCTTCATCAAAAGGTATGTTTTTATCAGTTTTTAGAAACAGAACCTTTATTTTCCAAAACACTACATTGGGAATAGGATACAAATGAAGTCAGATCATTCTTTGATGTCAATGCAAAGAAACACAGTGACCTCGTGATTCTTGCGATCTTGACTGTAACTTCGTTTTGCCCTTGTTTATTAGGAAGTGTTTATGTCTGGGAAAAGCAGATACCTTCTGTAATTGCAGTTATAGGAGATTCTGTGCTAGGTGGGAAATACAAGAAAGAAAAATCAACTTTAAAAGGACACAATTTCCAACAACGTCCAAAGGAGTGGGAATATTGGACAGAAAGGAGTTGACTGGCTTACTATGTTCACACATTTTTTCCTACTTTTACCTTGTATCTATTTATTATCTAGTTTTACCTACTATCTATTAATTGTCTACTTTTTTCTGAAAATCTCTTGCACTACACAAGCCTTTGAAGGAGACAACACAAATACTTTACATATTTCACTATAAGATTTATATCTTATTGGGTTGGGATCTTTTGCGGGGAGCAGAGTGCCACTGCCAGGGCTGAAGGTTGAGCTCATTGATCCTGCTTGAAGAGGTGGCAGGAGCCAGGATTGCACTTTGCTGGTGCCAGCCCTCCAGGTGACTCCTGCTGGCATTGCTACCCTTTAACTAGGACACCCAATCAGAGGCGATTGTATCTGTAAAATGAATGTACATCAATGGCAGAGTGCCCTCAAATGGAGGTCTCAGGCCACTAGGGCCTACCTGCCTGGTTTTGTTGGTAGGAGTCACTGACAACAGGCAGCGCTGAGGACATGGAAAATGGTAGCTGCCCTCAGGAGGGATGGTTTCTCATTGGGTCACTGAATTCTCAAAAACAGTTGGCACTCACCTCTGCACTAACCACCAGGATCTCGCTTGCCGATTTCCTCAAGCAGCTATAGGCCCATGCTGCTGGGAAAATGGCAGCATAGGAATGGAGAGGCCCTTAAGTAGCTCAATAGGAATCCTGGCAGGCAGCTTGTCTGCCACTTTTCCCATTATTGATCTCTCCTAAAAATATCCACATCATTTCCCTCACTTTATTGGTTCCCAGCCAACTGGCAATGCCCTCAAAAGTTCTATTATCGAGTCTACTATTTTAGTGGACTTTTGGAGGAATATCATATCAATACATTCAGCTTTCATCCACTGATTTCATTCACAAAAATACTTTGGTGTAAATCTTTGGAATTATCAGTGTTTACATTCTGTGGAAACCAATGGTATTATTTAGATACAAACATATGTCAGGAATACAATAACAAATATACATTTGCTTTAAACATATCCTCACTGGATTACAACATTAATACTTATATCATACTGCCAGTCTTACCATCACAGTTTTTAAGAAGATTTTTCACAACAATTTACAGCTACTTTAGCTAATTATGTGTAAAACAAAAACCAAAGTTTAAAAAACTAAATGCTTTAGGAAATAGATTTCTTCTGTATACATTTTTGAAGCAATCCATTTGAACCATGTTTTTCCCTAAAGTTTACACATAATATAGTTTACATGTGTGGAATGGTTTTGTGCCTATCAAACTCGTGGAAAGTTTGTATTTCACAACACGGGGAAATTCCTGGGAAGTTACATCATTTCATGTAATTGAATGACTGAATTCTGGTTATAAGTAGAGACACCAGGCAATGGGGGAGCTAGATACAACAGCAGCAGAGCGCAGCAACAAGAACAATATTAAGACCATCATACAAGAAAAGACAATGAACAGCAAAGTTACTCTTGCCGTCTTGACTCTCTTCGTACTTTATGTGGTTTCTACAGAAGGTAACAAACACCCTGACTTAAAGCATTTATAAAGTAGTAATATTTTATAGAGCACATTTTGTATAAATAATTGACTTTGATGTCTGAATTAGAAAGTTGCTATGATACTGAAATATGCTTGTGTGCAATCTGTAGTTTTAAATGATCAAACTTGTAACATATTTAAAATGGGAGATTGGCAATATTAGATTGAATTGACACTTATACAAATTGCATAAGTTCACAGGTGATTGCAAATAATACTAGATAAGACTTACACTTGAAGTATTAGATGTTTTAGGAGCAATAATTTGTTCAATGTAGACTGGATAAGCTATTTCTAGGGAATCGTTCGGCAGTTTGTAACTTGAGAAACATGTTCAAAAGTGTTCATAAACAGCCTCGTGTTTTTGTTGCTGAGATACTAAGTCACAGTAGCACCTTTGATGAAGCACCATCACTATAAAGAAAGCCTTTCAAGTGAACTGATAAGGTGCAATATATTTTGTACTGTCAAAATTTATTAAAATTATAATTAAAATTGGAACCTTTTTCTTTATTATATTGAGGTAATACTATTCAGTATGAAACCATTAGGGTGGCACACCTTTAGACATATCAATTGGCAGCTCTTTTGACCTGGACAGTGAATAAAGGACAGTGTAGGAACTGACCCCAACACCAATGTACTCAAGGATCAAAACAGAAGGCAATACATTGAAGGGTATTATTAACAATGGATGTTTCACAAGGCAGGAATGAAAACACACCTCCTTTAAGGAGAATCTTTCTCCCCAGGCTAGACAGCTGCTCACATTTCAGAGACATATATGCCAAAGCAAAGTAATCCCAATTAATAGATAAGAAGGGTCAAGCTTGATTGTTATTTTGTTATTTACCCAATGAAGTTTAGTTGAGGACAATGTGATTACTCTGCATGCTTACTAATTTCGAATAGAACAGTTACCTAGTTGTATTTTGCTTTGATTCACCAAACCGTTAATCGGACTAACTCCTGGACAACTGAAAGGAAACATTTGTGAGGATCACAATAGCCAATTTATACAGATATCTGAATGACAAGTATTGAAACTTAACTTTTTACTGCGAGGATCCCATTAACCTGACAGAATTTCTAATACAGAGCTGAAATTTGCAAAATAAGTGAAGAAATAAAATATTAGGCAATCGAATTTTTAATTTTCCTGCAGGTAAACATTACAAATATTAAAGACTTCCAGGTCATGTGTACTTTATGCCTTGTAGTGCATTTTCATTTCCTCTTTCCAGAACACCAGCTCTCCTCCCCTTTTCAAATTCGCCTAAAAAGAGTACAAAAAGTTTCAGTTTACTATCTTGGCTGAATTTCTTCATTAGTCTACTGATGTGTCGCCATATATTGCACAGTCAAATCCTGATTTGGGGATCAAAGTTACCACCATCAAACCCAAAGGCAACAACCTCCATAAATGAGAGATTTACTCTCATTATTGTCCACACAACAACTTTATTCTTTGACTGTCACTTTGAATGATTAATGCTCAATGATCTGAAAAATAAAGGCTAATAATTGGTTCACATCTATACTATCATGGAGAACTTTGAAATGTCAGTTTCTAGCAGTGAGTTATCACTTTGTCTAAGAATATCGCTATATCTATAAGGAAAATACATTAACAACTAAAGTTACGAATATTAATTTTCTGCATTCTGTTTTTCCCACAGCTGCATCTCTTAGACACGCAGCAGTGAGCTTGCGATGCCAATGCATTAAAACAAACTCCAAATTCATCCATCCAAACCACATGGAGAATATTGAAATCATTCCAAGTGGTCCACATTGTCCAACTGTTGAAATCATGTAAGTTTCAATAACATTGATTATAGATAAACCAGTTGTGTATGTACACAAATTTAAATGATTTTTATTCATTTTTGAATTGCAAGTAAATAACAGAACATTAAATAATTCTCTTCATTTCTTTCAGTGCAACCCTTAAAAGTGGTTCCCCAGTGTGTCTGAATCCTAATGCTGTTTGGGTGAAAATGATCATAGATATCATGACCAATAGGTAAGCTTTGAAATGCAGTTTGTGCGAAAGCAATACATCTACCTTAGCTCTCCAAAACGTAGCAATAAGCACAAAGGGAAGGAGGGGACTTAATATATGAGATAGATTTTTATCTTCACTGTCTGGACAGTAATCCAAAAATTCAAATTGAACCTACTATTAGAGAACCCATCTGATCATGGGAAATGAAAATCAGGCAGATTTTGTTGAAGAGCTAATAACTTCCTTCATCAGACACTGTCTAACTGGTAATGGTGAAAGTCTGTATTATTGATTTGACAAGTAATTGATAAAATTATAGTTTACAATTGCAAAAAAGAGATTAGAAAACTTGAAATGAACAAAATGCAGTGGTCAGAGAAAGCATATTGGACAAATGAAACCTTAAGTTCAAACCATTCATTCTGTACAGTGGTGAGGGAGGGAAATTACAATGTAAACAGATTCCAGATTAAACCCCAATAAGGGCCTCCTCAGGTATTTCATCAACCGTTTGAACAGCAAGCCTTTTTTTAAGCTGGCAATGTGTCTTAAACTGAAATTCAGCAGGTTACCTTCTGTGGTGTGATTGTAATTCTGATCCATTTCTCATACACCCATTCCCATTACAGTACTTTGTGTACAGTAGAAAACCGGCTTAGATCCAATTTATGCTAATATTGTCAAAGTGCTTTGGTGTACCTTTATTTGCTTGATTTGAAAAAGCTTTACATCTCCACAATTTTCATCAGGTGAAAATACATTTCGTTGTTTCTTCCTCAATCCAACCGACCAATAACATACTGAACAACATTTTGCTCCTTATCTTCTATCAGCTAAACTCCAAGCGTTTGATTAATGGAAGAGACTTCAGAAATTGAGCTTGTATTCTCTTATCGAAAGAAAGTTAAGCGATAGTCTGATTAACATTTTAATTTAGAATTTTGAAGGGAATTTGTGAAGTCAATAGAAAATCTTTTCTCATTGGTGGGATGGTCTAGGACAAGGGGCAAAGTTTAATATCTGTGCTGAGTCATTTAAAAGAGAAGTTAGGAAACATTTCTTTGCATAAAAGTATGGTGATGCTAGTTCAATTCATTTTTCAATCTGAAATTGATCACTGATCAGCATTGTACTTATGTTCTAGTGAACTAGTACAGGAAACATTATTTAAAATATTAATTTAAGAAGTGGATTGCTTTTTTGAATATCTTTGGAATATGTTGCAGTATAATTGATTGTAATTTTGCATTTATTTCTGTATTTTGTATAGTTCCAAGAAGAATAAAGCTCACTGAGAGAAGCCCAAAGACTTGACTGCCAAGAATGTGACACATATTTATGCTGAGACACTGTTCAACTGCAGGAATTTGTTTAACCATCATGTTCAAGCCTGTTGTAGATCTCAGCAAGTGACTGTATGACTGATGAAAAACAGTGTATTTATAAATCATTTCAACGTGGAGTTAGTCTACCTAGCCAATCCTTGTTATATTTATTTAATTATTAACTTATTTAACAATTTTATTATTGAAGAATTGGATGTGGTACCTCAAAAGCTTGTGGAGATTCTTCAGTGCAGGGCTGAAATAATTCACAATGAAATGGAGTAGTGGTTGAAATAATAAGCAGCTACATAAACCGTTCATCCAGTGTGTTTTGCTAATGCCCTGTCAGGAATTCAGGACTTAGATCTTCTCTTCACTAAGAGTTCATTAATCTGTATCATAACGCCAAGAGATTAGAAAATCTGCTGTTAAATTGCTGGTCAGTTAAGATGCTGCAATTTTTATCCTGTTATCATATTGTCACATGCTACATGTTAATATAAGATTCAGTGGAAATGAAGTTTACAATTTT
>NW_025212939.1:0-5414 GCF_004010195.1 Chiloscyllium plagiosum
TGCATACGGCTTACACTTTTAGTCCCTTAAGCACCTTATGTACCCTATTAATATATCCCACCTGCTGTCAGAAACGTTTTGACAGTGATGAGCTTCAGCTTATGCAATAATACCCCATGGCTTATCCCTCCAGATAGGGATCAGCCTCAGTGACTTAGCTTTAGACATGAGAAGATTCTCGCTCCCTTCTGTCACAGGGCCTATACCTTTCACAGCTATAATCGTGCAAAGCAGACTGCCCTGAGCTTGCAAAATCAAAGGATGGTGGAGATCTGAAATAAAAATACTGGAAAGACTCCAGGGTTCCAGTGAAGAGCCACACCAGACACGAAGCATTAATTCCGTTTTTCTCTCTCCACAAGATGCCGTTTGAGCTGCCGAGATTCTCCGGCATTTTCTGTTTTGAGTCCCGCACTGCTTCTGCAAGAATTCAGAGAACACAGACATTTTGCAGCACAACTCTGGATTTCCTAGCCTTGATAAGTGTTGAATGAATGAATAACCTCAAATTCCTTCACCTCTCCTAGATGAAATCTGTCCTACCTTGCTTAAAGGAAGGCTTCTCCTTCTTTTTCCTTCTGAGATGTAGTATCTGGCATTGGCCCATGTTGGAAATGGCTTGCCATGGATCAGCTGAAGCTTGTGTCCAACTCTAATAGATCGTCAATGCTTGAAACAAGCTTGGCTTTACCAATGCTGACACACCAGTTGTTTATGATATCATACTTGGCTCAGTCTTACCTGGATCAGAGTTGAACAGTTCAAGAAACTTCACTTCAGAGACTTAAGTACCTAATCGATACATTCAATCCTTGTGATGCATTGTTGGCATTTAGATAAGTTATTAAACTCTGGAGTAGATGAAACAGCTTGTAGTTCTATAGAAAAACAAAAATGGGCAGCCTAGGCAAAATTTTCAAAGATTACTCATGGAAACTGATGCTAATCCAGAGATCCAGCTAATGTTCTGGGGACCCGGTTCAAATCCTGCCATGGTGGATGGTGGAATTTGAATTCAATAGTAAAAATCTGGAATTAAGAGTCTAATGATGACCATGAAAGCATTGTTGATTGTTGTAAAATCCCATCTGAGTCACTAATGTCTTTTAAGGAAGGAAACTGCCGTCCTTACCTGGTCTGGCCTCCATGTGTCTCCGAACCTATAGCAATGTGGTTGACTCTTAACTGCCCTCTGGGCAATTAGGGATGGATGATAAATGCTGGCCTAGCCAGCGATGCCCTCATCTCATGAGTGAACAAAAAAAAAATTCTAGCCTTTGAGATACCCACTAATTATTTTATATCACAAAATGACATGCCGGCAGCTGCTAGAGATATTAACAAAGGCACAAATATCCTCAGTAATGTGCTCTCTATGGCTGGCAGCTGCAAGAGAATATCAGATATAGTAATGAACTGATTAAGGCTGTCTCCTATGGGGTTAAAGAGTCATTATGCTTCTAAGGTATAGAGAGAGGTAGATTGGTGGAGGAACTGTGTCAAGCGGACACAGCAATAGTCTACACTAAGGCATTAGCAAGAATCTTTGGGTATCCAAAGACAGATAGAGATATTGAACACTGGTACAACCAACGCTCTTTCCATTCTCTGGTCAAACACAAAGACATTGTGGGAACAAGTGTATGTCAATTTTTCTGAAGTGGAAGGCCAATATTTGGCAGATGGGGTTGAACATTGCTAAGTGTCCAGGTATCCACATTGCTCAGAGGAATAGAAAAACAAATAGAGAGAAACTTCAGGGTGCTTCAGTGCAGAGGGATTTGGGCGTCCTTGTGCATGAATCACAGAAAACTATTCTGCAGGTACAGCGGGTAATTTTGTTTTAGATTCCCTACAGTGTGGAAACAGGCCCTTCAGCCCAACCAGTCCACACTGGCCCTCCGAAGAGCAACCCACCCAGACCCACCTCCCTCTGACTAATGCACCTAACACTATGGGCAATGTAGCACGGCCAATTCACCTGGCCTGCACATCGTTGTGACTGTGGGAGAAAACTGGAGCACCTGGAGGAAAGCCACGCAGACACGGGGAGAACATGCAAACTCCACACAGACAGTCCCCTGAGGCAGGGATCGAACCTGGGACCATGAGGCAGCAGTGCTAACTACTGCACCACCGTGCTGCCCCATATGGAAGGCAAATGCTAAAGGAATGGAGTATAAAGTTAGGGATGTGTTGCTGCAAGGCATTAGTGAGAACACTTCGGGAGTGTTGCCGACAGTTTTGATCCCCTTACTTCATGAAGAATGTGGTGGAATTGGAGGCAGTTCAGAGAAGACTCACCACATTGATTCCAGAGGTGAGGAGTTTATCCTATGAAGAGAGATTGAGCAATTTAGGCCTGTGCTGTCTGGAGTTCAGAAGAATGGCAGGCGATCTAATTGAAGTGTATTGGATGCTAAAGGGGATTGACAAAGATGACGTGGAGAGGATGTTTTCTCACACGGACAATCTAGAATGAGAGGTCATAGTTTTAGAATAAAGGGCAGCAGATTTAAAACAGACAAGGAGAAATTACTTCCCTCAAAGGGTCATGAACTTGTGGAATTCATTCCCATAGAATGTGGTGGATGCTGAATTTAAGGAGGAAATAGACAGATATTTAATTAATAATGCGTCGACAGATCAAGGGGAGCAGGCAGGAAAGTTAAAATTAATTTAAAATTAAAATTAAAATTACTCGATAATTTGAGAACCAGAAAAATCCACATCAGAATTTTTAATGAGGTTAAGCCGACTTTGGTTTAATCCTTAATGAAATGTTAAGAGACCATTTGGTGTGTGGGATTAGAGATGTAACCATGAAAAATCACCTACAAGCTGAAGCCCAACTAGACTTCCAACAGGCACTGCAACTGGCTTCATCATTGGAAAATGCAGCCAGTGGAGTATATGTGTTACAGGGTATCCCGATGGAAGTGGACACTCTCGTCAGTCCGACTGAGCTTGGGGAACATAACTTGAGTGAAGGCAATTGTATAACCTCATGCAGGACATATCCTGAACAGAGGTTCTCCGGGTCAACCCGTAGTAAAACCCAAAACAAAGCCAAGCCTTGGCCAAACAATTAACATTTTCTTCAGGATCCAGGTCAGCAAGCCATTGTAGTTGCTGTGATGTGTGGACTAAGACAGTAAAAGAGTCCCACTAGACTGAACTTGAATAAGAGAACTCATAGGCCGGTATCCAGGGGAGTGCACACCCTGGAAAGCCCACCACATCTGGTTTGGAACAGTTAAGTTGCTTAGCAGCATTCAAATCCGAACCAATCAAAATAAACGCCTGGTTAAATGGTCACCTGGTTCTAATGGACATTGATACCAGCGCGGCTGTTTAATTGATCGCAAAATGAATATTTAACAAAGTTTGTTCTGGACTCCAACCCTTAAGTTTATGTAAGACCTCAGCTAGACTGAGAGCCTATACTGGGGAACGTTTACAGATTAAGGGTACAACTTCGGTTCCGGTCTCTCATGAGGAACAGCTGGTTCAGTTCCCATTGATTGTAGTAAAAGGCTCGGGCCCAAGCCTGATGGGATGAGATTGGTTGAGAAGATTCACTTCGATTGACTCAACATTTGTTGATTAGAAAATGGCTGCCTGTGTGAAGTCCAGAGCTTTCTCAGAAAGGTCTAGGGACTATCAGAGGAGCCAAGACCACCTTGCATGTTGACTGGGAAGCAGTTCCACGATTCTGCAAGGCCCGCCCAGGCAAAAGTAGAGGCAGAAATCAGGAGGCTGGAAAGCGAAGGAATCATCAAACCAGCCCAGTGTGTGGAATGGGCAGCACTTGTCATACTGATTTGAAGCCTGAAGGATCGGTTCGCCTTTGTGGGGATTTTAAACAAACAGTAAACTGCTTCTCACAGCTGGATAAATACCTAATCCCTCACATAGGGGATTCATACAGGAAGCTGGCCTGTCCTTCACCAAACTGGACATTAGCCATGTGTACCTGCAATTGCAGTTAGATGAGGATTCCCAGAAGTATGCTCAAAATAAAGCCCATAAGGGTTTGTACCAAATATGAGACTGGCCTTTGGGCTATTGTCAACCTGTACAATTTTTCAGTGGAAAATGGAGAACATTTTACAATGTCTACCCCAGGTCACCATTTATCAGGATGATGTGCTAATAAGTGGGAATATCAATAAAGAGCACTGAGAGAACTTTAACATAGTGCTTAGAAATTTCTCCCTGGCAGACATATGTCTTAGAAGGGAAAATTTGTGTTCCAGGTCCTCCCAATGACCTGCTCGGGCTACAGAGTCAACAAGACCAGGAAGATAATACGAGAGCAATCTAAGGTGCCCCGGCTCCCACCTCTGTACCACAGCTTAGGTCTTTCCTTGGGCTGGTGAATTATTATGGAAAGTCCATCCACAACCTGGCCTTCATCCTGGCATCTTTGTATCAAATGTTAATAAAGGATCAGCCTTGGAAATGGTTGAGTAGAAAAGCCAAAGCTTTCAGAGATGTGAGGAAACGGCAATCATCCTGTAAGGTGTTGTCACACTATGATCCCAAGGAAGATCCGGTATTGACATGCGATTGGTCTGTGTACAGCATTGTGGTAGTCTTAACTCATAGGGGTCCCAATGGAGAGGAACGCGCGGTGGAGTTTGCAACCATTTCTGTGGCTAATGCAGAGCGTGAATATGCCCAGATAGGGAAGGAAGGTTTGGATGATTATGATTAGAGTCAGAAGTTCCACCCTTTATGGATGAAATTCTATCATAACAATGGACCACAATCCCCTATTAGATCCACTTAAAGACTACAAGGCAGTGCTGTCCATAGCTTCAGGCCAAATCTGCCAGTGGGCTCTAATACTCAGTGCGTCAAATTACAACTTGGAACACCGTCTGGGTGGCCAAGTAGCAAATACGGATGCATTGAGTCACCTCCCACTGGGGGATACACCGCCAATGGTACCACCACTGGAAGAGTGTGTAATGATTTTAAATTTTCTAGACACACGTCCTGACACAGCTGACAATATCAGTCTTTGGACACAGAAAGATCTGGTCCTGACAAAACTGAAATAGCTGGTGATGATGGGGGAAACCAAAGGGCCATTACTGAAACCTTTCTGGACCTGGAGAGACCAGGTCACTGTAGGTGATGGTATATTATTACAGGGATTGCACTGAGCAAAACTCACCACCAGATACCTCAGATTACAACAGGTAACCAGATGGGCCAATGGGCTGAAGTGGCAGTTGGAGTTTAATTCAGATAAATGCGAGGTGCTGCATTTTGGGAAAGCAAATCTTAGCAGGACTTATACACTTACTGGTAAGGTCCTGGGGAGTGTTGCTGAACAAAGAGACCTTGGAGTGCAGGTTCATAGCTCCTTGAAAGTGGAGTTGCAGGTAGATAGGATAGTGAAG
>NW_025212939.1:5523-17945 GCF_004010195.1 Chiloscyllium plagiosum
TGGATAGGATAAATAGACAAAGTCTTTTCCCTGGGGTGGGGGAGTCCAGAACTAGAGGGCATAGGTTTAGGGTGAGAGGGGAAAGATATAAAAGGGACCTAAGGGGCAACCTTTTCATGCAGAGGGTGGTATGTGTATGGAATAAGCTGCCAGAAGAAGTGGTGGAGGCTGGTTCAATTGCAGCATTTAAAAGGCAGCTGGGTGGGTATATGAATAGGAAGGATTTGGAGAGATATGGGCCAGGTGCTGGCAGGTGGGACTAGATTGGGGTGGAATAGCTGGTCAGAATGGACGGGTTGGACCGATGGGTCTGTTTCCATGCTGTACATCTCTATGACTCGATGACTCTATAAATACTTACCTCCAACTCAAAGATGACTGTTGCAAGCGAATTTCTTGAGGAGCTTACTTTCCTCTCATCGCCACTGAATAACTCCACAGGGGTCAGTATCCCATTCTCCAAGTCCCAAGTATTTACACATGGGGAATCCTTGACACTGATCTATCTCCCTCAGAGCCAGCTGTCAGAGTGAACAGTATGTCTGACACTCCTGTTTGCATCTGTCAGCCAGGGCTCCCAGATTGGACCAGGTTAATAGCCCTAATCAGGGAACTTACATTCGATGATATATCGTAATGAGACCTGGTTGGTCTCATTACAATCATGACAGCCCTGCGTGAGGGAGTTTATGTTTCCAAATTTAATTCACAAATCTTTGAGGCAGAGCCTACCTCTAAACATAAGCTGCACTGCAAATGAAACAGTATATCTAGAAATGAAACTGAACTTGCCAGTTTTTCCAAACTAAAAATTAAAAAAAACTTTCATTGAAAGATATAAAAGGAAACAGAGCAGTTCAACCTGAGCAGTAGCTGTTATTGAGTCCACTGAAGCAGTATAAACAAGCTGAAGGAGACCGAAACAGCCAACCCAGATCCAGAAGCTGATGAATAGCAGCTATTCCTGTTGCTGGAAGATAACATTGATAGGTCAACCACCATCCAGACTGGGCTGAGCAGGTTCGGAAGGTGCTGTAAAGGCCATGTCAGAGGATTTGTGTTGGTTGTGCACTGATGTCGTTTGCAGATCAGATAATCATCCAGGAGGAGAGAGCTTGAATTCCTCATGAGGAAGTCAAGAGTTTCAAGGACGTTTTATTTTCCCACTGCAATCCTACACTCTGAGGGGACAGCTGAACCAATTCATTAGATCTGTCTTAGGTGCATCTCTCATTTTATCTGCAGTGTGTGATCCGCAATTTGCCCATTGATTCATGTTTGGCTCATGTTAATTGCAGGTGTTAGAGGATAAGGTATAGAGTAGTTTGGGTTTGCTTTATTGACACTTGTATCATAAAAATTCTTCCAGTTTAAACTGTGGAACCTTGTGGCTTTATTCCTTTAGCAAACAACTCAGATTTCAATTGTAGCCAAATTTAAAATAAATATTTGTCTCTGTCCGATATCTGAGATGTACCTTTGGCCAAGCTGAAATGCCAGCAATTCAGCTCCGATTTGGTGTGGGAGTTGGAAGGACCTACTTTTCTCCTGGAGCCGAGGAGCTCGTCCTGTACTCCTACAGGGAATGGTGGAATGGCTAATGGGAAGAACCCCCAAAACCGGTAAAGCCAAGCAAAATAAGAATTTGTGCAGAGCCTTAGAGAGAATTGCTAAAGATGCCATGACATTGTGTAGGCAAAACTGAGGACCAATGTGACACACGTTGGCAGTAATGGGCATTTTTTCAGGAAGTGGCAGGCAGATGGAGATCATATCCCCAATTACCCTTGTGTTTGTTGCTGCTTCAGATCAGATTGCATTGGAGGCTGTCTCCCTGTGACACACATTATCAAAACCAAATGTCATCTGCTTCTTGTGCAATCACAGACACAGAGGTGCCAGTGGTTGAGAAAACTACCTCACTCCATTGCTATGATCTGTGCCTGCCTTATATTAGAAAGTGGCATTAATGACGAGTGTACCCCATGCGTGCCAATCGATGACACCAGCTCAGTGCAAAGGTCAAGTGAATGTGTCGATTATCATCTCTCACACTGCAACTGCCAGTCGTGATGTATTACACCCGCATGACCAATTCAATAACATCGAAGTATGTAGCTCTGAGGAAACTACCAATTTTCCATTGTGAAATGCATTCCATAAGAGGAATGTGGGACTTAAAAGCAGCAATATGCTTTGCAGAGCTTCAAGCTTGTTCCGAAGCAGGAAGAGACATAGCAATAGAAAATAATTGTCTCGGAGTAGTTTGATTTGTGACTTCATTTCCAGCCTGAGGCCTTGGCTGTTGAAGGCCATTGAACACGCACACACTTCATCAGTGGTCAGCATGCAGCAATAGAACCACTCAATAACCTGGCAATGAGAAAGCACATGCCCAGCAATATTTCCATTGTCGTTGGCGAGGGGGACAGAAGCCCATTTCTCCAAGGGACAATCTTTATAGGCAGTGAGTGTTCATGAGCTAGAACTCACTGGTGACAAGGAATGATTTCAATTGGATAGGGAATAATGCAGGTGGCTGGGATGGAGTGGAGGGATGGACCTGATTGCACTGTTCTACAGAGAGCTGGCAGAGAGTTGGAGGGCTAAATGACCTCCTTCTATGCTGTAATGACTGGAACTCCAGAGCAATCCAGGCTGTCTGCATAGCATTACGGTCTTTTTCATTGTCAGAGCTGGGTGCAACTGGTCTGATCTTGTCATTATCCAATGAGCAGTGCTGAATCTGTGCAGGTAAGAGCTGGGTGGGACTCTGTCAGAGTCTGCCATTAGCCAGAGAGGACAGCTGCAAGTGAGAGAAGGGGAGGGTGGATAAATCAGCCTAGTCTCTCCTTTAGTCTCCAGGTATTCCCAGTTGGAAACCTAACACTGAGTCTTACAACAGCTTGAGCAGCTGCCTTCCTCTCATCGCATGTCCCAAACGTCTCAACAGGGACAGAACCGAGGTGTGTCTCACAGGGGTCATAACAATATGTATCCGGCCTTACCTGTGTTCGAAATCCTAACCTTGTTCAAATGAATTCATTCAGCTTAAACGAAAAGTGCATCCACATTGCCTGACTCAGGGAAGCTGCTTCTCAAATTCTGTAGGTCAGGACAATGGAATATTAATGCATTTCCGCACCTTGCATCTTTTCTTACATTTCCAAGCCGACAGAATTAGGGTTTGATTTCTCTCCAGTTCTAATTCCCTTCACTCCTCTGCCGAAGGCATTGATTCCGTGGGGAAGCTAAAGTTTCACAGACACCCAGCTCTTCAGTGTCACAGTCAGCTGCCAACATATGGTGTGTGACCTTTGACAGTAGGTGGTGCCAGGCACTGGAATTCAGAGGGTACAAAGCTGATCTCTCCCCTCATCACCACAATGTGGGGGAGTCCTTGCTTTTGGCTGATGGTGCAAAACAGACGGCTATTGATCAGCCTACGAGACAGCTCTTTATTTCCATCAGTGTCAGTATTATATTCTGCGATGCATTGCTAAAAGAAACAGAGGCATCCCTTCCCAAATCGATTAGGATCTGCAGCTTGCCATCAATATTCTATAAGGCCCGAGGCTTGATTTCAGGCGCTAACCTGATACAGCTCCAAAGAAACAATCCAGACTGCGGTCTGATTTCTTGACAAGATAGTGACTGCGATGCTGGTGAACAAGAGGGATTGAATTTTCACTTCACATTCAGAATCTTGACGCGGGGACCGTCCAAATCTGTTTGGCGTCACTGCCGGACATCCAGTGATGTTTTTGGAAGGTGTAGCCAGTTATTGGTGCCCTCTCCTGGCATGTTCACCATCCCCACTAAGGCAGGAGAATGGCATGTAGAGACAGATGCTCAATGCCACTTTCATGGCCACTAGCAGAGTGGGTTCACTTGACCAGGGAGGTGATTGAATGGAAAGGGTGCAGAAGGGATCTACCAGGATGTTGCTTGGGCTGGAGCAGTCCAGTTATAGAGAGATTGGATAGAGAGGGTTGTTTTCCTTAGAGGCAGAGGAGACTGAGAGGGAGATATGATTAAGATATATAAAAGATTACAAGGCTCATAGATAGGGTAGATTAGAAGAAACCTTTTCCTTTGGTGGAGGTTAGTGACTGGAGGAATAGATTTAAGGTGAGGGGCTAGAGGTTTGGAGGAGATGTGAGGGCTTTTTTTTTCCTCAGAGGTGGTGGGAACCCGAAACATTGCTGTAAGGGTGGTAAGAGGCAGAGACCCTCATCACATTTGCAAAATATTTAGATGTGCACTTGCGAGGTCAAGATGTACAAAGCTATGGAGCAAGGGCTGGAAAGTGGGATGAGCACAATTAGGGTGTTGTTTGTGACCAGCACAGACTCTCTGGGCTGAAGGGCCTTTTCCCGTGCTGTGGATCTCTGCGACCAGCAAGGCCTCTGGTCTTCCCCTATGAGAGCAACAAAATCAGCGGGTCCCCTGATTCGAATGGGTTCCTGCTCTGCCCCACTAGTTCCATTCCCGCCACAATTTCCCACAGGTTCTCCGTGACACTTTGTTAGCCAAGCCCACCATGGTGCACCAGTGCAGAGGCCCCTGGCTGCTTCATTCACCGTGACAAGAACAAACAAGAACAACACAGGGGAAAAAACCAAAGGAATATTTTCAGAGAAACAAGCAGAAGGACTAACTCCAGAGGGGACAGGATGTAAATAGTGGGGGGGGGGGCACCACATCCAGAATGGAAATTGTGTGCTCTAACTGCAAGAGACCGAATCACTTTGCACATAGGCTCTTAGCTAAAATGAAGGAAAACCAGCCCTTAAAGAGGAATGCTGGAGAGCCATCAGCTGGTAATGCTGCTCAGGTGAGAGATTGACATTGTCAGGTCTAAAGGCAGTCAATGGCTTGCGACTGGTGGAATGATGATTGGACAGGAAGAGGATGGAATGAATGGGAAGTCAGAAACACACCAGAGTTTTGTTGTGAAGTGACTCAAGATGGGGTCCCAAAAAATGAACCCTTCAAAAATAAGATTGGGACTGTAACAACGCACATGTCATAGAGTTATAGAGTCATTGGAATATATGGCACAGAAACAGACTCTTTAGACCAACCCTTCCATGCTGATCAGACATCTTAAATCAATCTAGTCCCATTCGCCAGCATTTGGTCCATATTCCCCTGAACCCTTCCTATTCATAGACCCAACCAATTGCCTTTTAAATGTTGCAATTATACCAGTCCCTACCACCTCCTCTGGCAGCTCATTCCAACATGCACCACCATCTGCATGAGTCCTTCAAAAAACAAATTACCCAAGATGGCGGCAGAGTGAGATGTACCAGTTGGACCCCCTCTGTTCTGTCCCTTCTTTTACTTTTTTCTCTTTTTTTTCAAACTTTTAACTGAATCTTACCCAGAAGCGAATGGAGGAGACTGAAGTCGTTGCTGGCAATTCCCAGAATGAGTCCTAGGCCAAGCCTGCATGGGTGTGGTGAGTCCAGGTGAGTCCCAGGTCAGGCTGGACTGGGGGCAGAGAGTCCCAGAGATTAGTCCCAGGCCAGGCCAGAGTGGGGGTAGCAAGTCCCAGGGGCGAGTCCCAGGCCAGGCCAGAGTGGGGGCAGCAAGTCCCAGAGGTGAGTGCCAGGCTAGGCTGGCGTGGGGCAGCGAGTTCCAGGGGCGAGTCCCAGGGGCGAGTCCCAGGTCAGGCCAGAGGGGGGATAGCGAGTCCCAGGGGCGAGTCCCAGCCCAGGCCAGAGTGGGGGCAGCAAGTCCCAGGGGCGAGTCCCAGGTCAGGCCAGAGTGGGGGCAGTGAGTCTCAGGGGCAAGTCCTAGGCCAGGCCAGAATGAAGGCAGAAAGTCCCAGGCCAGGCTGGACTGGGGGCAGCGAGTCCCAGAGGTGAGTCCCAGGCCAGGCTGGAGTGGGGCAGCAAGTCCCAGAGGTGAGTCCCAGGCCAGGCTGGCGTGAGGGCAGAGAGTCCCGGGGCTAGTCCCAGACCTGGCTGGAGTGAGGCAGCAAGTCTCAGCGTGGTCTCCCAGCCTCAGCGTGGTCTCCCAGCCTCAGCGTGGTCTCCCTGTCTCAGCGTGGTCTCCCTGTCTCAGCGTGGTCTCCCAGCCTCAGCGTGGTCTCCCAGCCTCAGCGTGGTCTCCCAGCCTCAGCGTGGTCTCCCTGTCTCAACGTGGTCTCCCTGTCTCAACGTGGTCTCCCTGCCTCAGCATGGTCTCCCAGCCTCAGCGTGGTCTCTCTCTCTCAGCGTGGTCTCCCAGCCTCAGCGCGGTCTCCCAGCCTCAGCGTGATCTCCCAGCCTCAGCGTGGTCTCTCTGACTCAGTGCAGTCTCCCTGAGTCAGTGCGGTCTCCCTGTCTCAGCGCGGTCTCACAGCCTCAGCGTGATCTCCCTGCCTCAGCGTGGTCTCCCTGCCTCAGCGTGGTCTCCCAGCCTCAGCGTGGTCTCCCAGTCTCAGTGCGGTCTCACAGCCTCAGCGTGGTCTCCCAGCCTCAGCGTGGTCTCCCAGCCTCAGCGTGGTCTCCCTGTCTCAGCGCGGTCTCCCTGTCTCAGCGCGGTCTCCCTTCCTCAGCGTGGTCTCCCAGCCTCAGCGTGGTCTCCCTGTCTCAGCGTGGTCTCCCAGCCTCAGCGTGGTCTCCCTATCTCAGCGCGGTCTCCCAGCCTCAGCGTGGTCTCCCAGCCTCAGCGTGGTCTCCCTTCCTCAGCGCGGTCTCCCAGTCTCCCTTCCTCAGCTTGGTCTCCCTTCCTCAGCTTGGTCTCCCTGCCTCAGCGTGGTCTCCCTGTCTCAACGTGGTCTCCCTGTCTCAGCGTGGTCTCCCAGCCTCAGCGTGGTCTCCCAGCCTCAGCGTGGTCTCCCTTCCTCAGCGCGGTCTCCCTGTCTCAGCGTGGTCTCCCTGCCTCAGCGTGGTCTCCCTTCCTCAGCGCGGTCTCCCTGTCTCAGCGTGGTCTCCCTGCCTCAGCGTGGTCTCCCTTCCTCAGCGCGGTCTCCCTGTCTCAGCGTGGTCTCCCTGTCTCAGCGTGGTCTCCCTTCCTCAGCGCGGTCTCACAGCCTCAGCGTGGTCTCCCTGCCTCAGCGTGGTCTCCCTGCCTCAGCGCTGCCTCCCTGTCTCAGCGCTGCCTCCCTGTCTCAGCGCGGTCTCACAGCCTCAGCGCTGCCTCCCTGTCTCAGCGCTGCCTCCCTGTCTCAGCGCGGTCTCACAGCCTCAGCGCTGCCTCCCTGTCTCAGCGCGGTCTCACAGCCTCAGCGTGGTCTCACAGCCTCAGCGTGGTCTCCCAGCCTCAGCGCTGCCTCCCTGTCTCAGCGCGGTCTCACAGCCTCAGCGTGGTCTCCCTGTCTCAGCGCGGTCTCACAGCCTCAGCGTGGTCTCCCTGCCTCAGCGTGGTCTCCCTGCCTCAGCGTGGTCTCCCTGCCTCAGCGTGGTCTCTCTGCCTCAGCGTGGTCTTCCTGCCTCAGCGTGATCTCACAGCCTCAATGCAATCTACAGACCTTGAGATGAATCCAGATGGGAATCTCGGCACTTCCAGCCTTGAGATGAAGCCCAGGTAGGCCTGGAGGCTAGCTGTCGGTGTGGACTGGGTTGGAAGGACTATAATTCTAAACATTTTATTTCTCTATTTTCCTACTTTATTCATTTGACTTTTAATGTTGTATTTCAGATGGCACGAAGGTCTGTAATACAGGACCTTTTATTTCTTTAGTTTTCTATTTTTTTCCTAACAACTTGTACTCAAAACTCTATACGTAGGCACTTCTGTACATAAGATGGTGCCATAAGTGGCAATTTACAAACATTTCCCTGTACGTGTTAGTACATGTGACAGTAAACCTAATTGTAATTCTCAGAGGAGCCATCATTTCTTCACCCACCTTGTCAAGATCATTCAGGATCTTCGACAATTGAATCAATTCACCCCTCACTCTTCTAAACTCTGATGAAAATGGGCCAGCCTTTCCAACCTAGCCCCATAATGCAACCCAGTCATCCTGCTCTCCATCAGCTCATTTGCATGGTGGTGAGGCGGTACCCTTATCTTTAGGGGACAATTACAAACTGCAGAACTTTTATATGAGCATTGGGTCTGCACCACAGGCTTTCTGTTTCTAATTTAAGTTCATATTTTAGTATTCAGACTCATGGAGCTTTAACTGTATTTGCCTACACTAGGATTAACACTGAATGAATAAAGAGTTTCTCTATTCATACCTGCAGATAAATATAAGCATTGCACAAAGAACCATACTCCTGATAATCCATACCTCCTAACGCCAACACCTTCAAGTTGTCTCCAAGTCATACTGTCTCCTGACATGGAACTATATCAGTGATCTCTCAGTGTCGCTAGGTCAAACTCCTCCTTTTTCGGACAGTGGGTGTACCTGCACTGTTCCCCAGAGACTGTAGTGGCTGCTCACCATCACCTGGGGCCATTAGGGATCAGAATCAATTGTTGGCCTTGCCATCAATGGGTATAACTAGGAATATTTTGTAACCAAAATTTACTAGTCTTACTAGAACAAGTTTTACTTTCCTCTGACTGTGGTCAAGGACACATAAACCATACGGATAAACTAGATGTTTATTTTCTCTGCATTACTGTATGTCTTCTTTTGAGCTCACACTCACGCCTTTGTAAAACATCTTGGACAATTTTGTGGGGGTGGAGGGTGGTTGTTATTTAGGAAGAATTAGAGCCAATGTTTACCTTGTATTGCTTACAGCCAGCTCCATTTCAGGCCGCTTAACCATTCACGCTCTCTGTAATGTTGTAGCCAAATTTCAATGGGCTCCAGTTCCTGGCTTTCACAACACAACCCTCTCACCCCATACTCCCGATACTGGACACCATATACCATCCATATATTGTCGGGAGTGTGGGGCTAGAAAAGCACAACGGCTCAGGCAGCATCCGAGGAGCGGGAGAGTCGGCCTTTCCTGATGAAGGGCTGATTTCCTAAACGTCGATTCTCCTGCTCCTCGGATGCTGCCTGACCTGCTGCGCTTTTCTAGCCCCATACTCTCGACTCTGATCTCCAGCATCTGCACTCCTCACTTTCTCCCACCATCCATATACTCTTCATTTCCCAAACTGACAATTGTTGGTGCCCTATTAATCAGTATTTTTCTTGTTACTGATATGTAAGACACAATATATAAGTACTATCGAACAGAAGTTGTCAACGAACATTCGAAGAATCATATTATATTCTATTTTCCACCATTTACTCACAGGAGGTCTTTAGTCTTTAATTTCTGAAGGAATCCTGGTTGGTTGGCAACCCATTTTTCTGTTACTTTGCCACAAATTAAGGATGATGCAGAGGTGCTGGTATTGGACTGGGGTAGACAAGGTCAGAAGTCACATGACACCAGGTTGTAGTCCAACAGGTTTATTTGAAATCACAAGCTTTTGGAGCGCTGCCGCTTCATCAGCTGAAGTGTCACCTGATGAAGGAGCATCGCTCCCAAAGCTTGTGATTTCAAATAAACCTGTTGGACTATAACCTGGTGTCATGTGACTTCCGACAAACCAGAGAGTGAGTGATGTTACTGGTGGCTTGATGGTTCCTCAGTGAAATTATTGTTTTGTTGCTGGAATATAAATGTCATCAGAGAGGGGCTAATCTAGGAGCTGGCAGTCGCAACATGAATTATGAGTAAATTTGCACGCAAGTTTTTTAAAAATGAGACAGAAAACGTTATGCGGTCGAAATAAGGAATTGGAAAGTTGGCGGGTGAAGGAAGGTGTAGAATTGGGTGAGGCATGTGAGGGTTGCCAGAGAAAGTTAAAAATATTCACAGCAGCTAAAGCAAGGAAGGAGAGTGGCATGGCCTCAGCGCAAGGAAACATTCCCTCTTGAAGTTTTGTTTGGGCGTATTGTAAAGCTATGACAGGGTGTGGGCAGGGGGTTGCTGAAAGACTAAACTGTTGAACTCTCTCACATGATGAATCTGTTCCTGAAGTAAATCATCTTGGGATCATCGGGTTGAATCAGTTGTTGAGCACAATCTATGATTTGTGGTTGTCATCTAATTGTTTTTCAAATGCAGTGAACTTTCTTGTGAGGACGAGAGAGGAAACAATCCGACTAATCCAAGTTTTCATTGTATTTGATTTTGGCTGTAATTACATTTTCTGCCCTTTTTATTGGTTCATGGGATACGACCATTGGTGGCAATATCAACATTTGATTCTGATCCTTAGCTGCTTTGAGTGATGGTGAGCTGCCACTATAGTCACCAGGGTACAGTGCAGGTACACCCACTGTACTAAAAAAGAGGATTTTGACCTAGCGACACGGACAGATCACTGATATAGTTCCATGTCATGACTTGGAGACAACTCGTAGGTGCCCTTGACCTTTCAATGCTATATTTCTAAGACAGTCCACACCACTGCCACTGAGTGCTTAAGATGGTGGAAGGGGTGTTGGCCAAGAGCATTGCTTTTACCAGGATTGTGTCAAGCTTCATGAGTGTTGTTAGAGTCACACGAGTCCAGGCAAGTGCAGAGAATTCCAGCTTATGCCTTGTAGACTGTGGATGGGCTTTAGGGAGTCATAAAGTCATACTGTGGTCATACATAGTACAGAATCCTTAGCCTCTGACCTGCTCTCGTAGCCATGGTATTTATATAGTTAGTAATGTTTTGTTTCGTTTCAATGGCAAACCCCCCAGGATGTTGATAGTGGGTGATTCAGCTATGCGAATGCCAATGAATTTAAAAGGAAGATATTTAGAATTTCACTTACAAGAGATGATCATTTTCTGGCACTAATGTTACTTGTCATTTATCAGCCCAAACCTGAATATTGTCCATATTGAATATAGGTATGGTCTATTCTAATATGTGAAGAATCATGAATGGTGCTGAACATTGTGCAATCATTGGCAAGCATCCCCACCTCTGACCTTATGATGGAGAAAATGTCATTGATGAAGCAGCTGAAGTGGCTGGGTCGCAGACATTACCCTTCGGAACTCCTGCAGAAATGCCCTGGAGCTGAGATGACTGACCTCCAACAACCATAACCATCTTGCTTTGTCCCAGACATGACTCCAACCAGTAGAAAGTTTTCCCACAATTTCCATTGCTTTCTTTGTCTCCAGTCCCTCTCCTTCACTTCTTCATCTTGATGAAGCTGATTTCTGGCATGATTAATGAGAAATTGCAACATTTAACCACCTTGACCAATTGACCATTACCCACATCAGTGCTTGACAACTTCCTGAGGCTGTGTCATGAAACTGGACTGTAACTTTGAATTATTGATAGAGTTTTACATGCACTTTTATGCATAACAGATTTTTTTTTAAAAAGAGAGCCATACAAGCTGAAAGACATTTGAGGATATAAATTCATCAGCTGTCTAAAATTCCTGTGAGGATTACACTGAGTTCTGAGAGGGACCACAGAAGGTTACATCTGAAGAGTGTCAAAGGAACTACAGACAGCAGCTTCTCAAAGGAACAGATTCCATTCTAAACAATGAACCATTATCTTCTGAGTGTTGTGTCCCAGACTCCTGACATGTTTGGAGTTGAAAGAAAGGCAGTTTTTAATGAAAATGCTGGAGAGTTGACGTGTTAGTGTGCTCATGTGCTGACTTATAGCTCAGGTTGCACTGTGCTAGAGTGTATTATGAAGAGATGCAGTTGAGAATTTTGACCAGATACCTCTTTGAGGTAAAAAGGAATAAAGTCTAATTGCTGAAAACAAGTCATCAGCAAAGTCAGTGTTGAAGGAAATTGGACAAACCCTTTCAGCTAACTGCAGAATCGTGAACCTCCAACTACTCAACTACTAAAGTCAGTGCTACCGGTATCACTTGCCTTAATGGCTGCGTGTTTCCCCATCTGTCCTCATGGATTAGCCAAAGACATTGATTTATTTATTTAGTTTCTCTGTGGGCTCACCTCTCATTTTTAATGTGTACGTGGCTTGCATTTTATTGTCGTTTGGTATGTTTTAGTAGCTAATAAACTCATTTGCATTCATTAGATCAAGAAAGCCTGGTCAAATGGGCTCTTTTTAATCCATAAATAATGGCCTGCAAAAAAGAATCCATGAGGGAAGAGATCCTTTTTGAATAACTGTGGTGTAGGCAGCTTGTGTAAAGAGGGGGAGCTGATTCCCCCTCATCATCTGGGAATGTAACTACATGGGGGCTGTACTGTCCAGAATTGCAACACAGTCAGGACCCCCACCTCACCAGGGAACTTGTCAAAACTACAGTTGCAGCCAATCCAGCCCTCACTTTACCTCCAGACACACACACACAAGCACATATATGTACACACATATACATATATATATAACATATACATACACACAGACACACACACATATGCATATATATGTACACACATACATATATATGTAATATATACATACATAGACACACACAAATACACATAAACAGACATTCATACACAGAGAGATCC
>NW_025212939.1:18499-29618 GCF_004010195.1 Chiloscyllium plagiosum
TTGTTTGCAAGTAAGTTCTTTAGTTTTTAGGGATTGAACAGGTAATGATCTAAGTTAAAAGTGTCTGGCAATTGGAGGATTCTCTTCATTTTGAACATGTGGGGCAAATCCTCCGCTGTTGATGTCGGCGATTTTGGAGGCAGGAAGGGCACCTCATTAGATGGAGAATTAAGTGCAGGAAGGCCCACGGTCAACTCTCCCATTCAGCCAATCCTGTCCAGCCAATCGAGATCCTTATGACCAAGTAATGGCTATTCAAGGGTCTTAGCTGACCGCTGCTGGGGTTAACCCAGTGATGAGCTGGCATGTTACTATGCAGCATGCACTATAGATGTTCTCCTGCTGACAGCTTGTCATCTCGGGAGGAATGGGCAAGGTTCTCTTGATCCAAAGCCAATCAGTATCTGATCAAGGGATTAGGCGTCTCACAGGTGGGTGCTTGTTTGTAGTTGCATGGAGCCCCAACCACAAAACCTATTCCCCTGCCACCCCATCACTTCCCTTACTCCTAGTTCACCCTGCAATCCTTGGACTCTGAATGGGTATATCTCCAGCAGGAGCCATGGCCTCCTCTATGACATACCAACATAAGACCCATTGGCCTGTGTTTAGTCAGCAGCTCCCTCCAAATGGGGCTGCATCCTCGTGCATTTGATTCCCGGGGATGTCCACTTGTGGCCTTGCCACTGTCTCATTGAATTGTGATGCAGTGGGCCTTCCCTGGAAGAGGCAGTGTTCGTCTCTCACTCGCTCTCCTGCCTTCGGAAGGTTCTGATCATATTATGGAAGGAAACAAAACTTTAAAATGTGGTAAGGAAGGGAGATTTCCAAAATGATTTGAATGCTTTAAACAATAACTTTGTTAACAGTTTCCAAAATGGTAATCAATTATTTATTGATAATACAGCATTTAATCAGAATAATTTCAGATACAGATGTTAACACAAGCTGAACTCCAATGATATGGTAATGCCATAAAAGAGATTCAAAACATGAGCTTGACTGAAAATAAACTTGCTTTTTTTAAAATGTGTTGTAAAAAGCGCAGCTTGATTCAGAACAAAGGAATCTTGGACCTTGAGCATATGTTGTTATAGTCATCTTTGCAATCACTGGTCCTCCTGTCTTATAGTACCTCAGCAGCTGGGACCTATGGGGGAACTGGCAGAGGGTGAGTCAGTAATATGGTCGTAGAGGTGAGTGTGTCAGCTTTAGCACAACATGAACCTTGAAAATATAAAATTGTAAGTGGAAGGGTTTCTTTTAAAAATTGTGTCCATCAGTGACAATAGATTACAGTTTATGTCAATATGGTTTAAGGTGAGGGGAAAAGACTTAAAAATGCCCTGACGGGTAACTTTTTCACGCTAAGGGTGGAGCGTGTCTGGAATGAGATGCCAAAGGAGGTGGTGGAGGCTGGTACAATTACAACATTTAAAAGGCGTATGGGTGGGTATATGAGCAGGAAGGGTTTAGAGGGATATGCCAAATGCTGGCAAATGGGACGAGGTCAGTTTGGAATGTCTGGTCAGTGTGGATGACTTGGACCAAAGAAACTGTTTCTGTAGATGTTGCAGTTTATGGATAGCAGCAGCTTTATGATTCCAGTATCCTGTACTGTCTTCACTGGGAAGCTGCTGTCAACAGCATGTCTGCAATTTACATCTGCTTCAGTCGCCTGCCTCGCATTTGCAAATGCTACCTCTGTATTGTGAGTCAGAGCTTTTGGAGCAGACAGTGGCAGCTGTGGAAAATTACTTTGAAGTGGTTTGTGGTCAGCCCCAAATGTGATTTTGTCTCTTGGAAGTAGGCATTGATGAAAATGTTCACAAGCAAAGACAGTGGCCAGGCATTCTTTGTCCATTCGAGTGTAATGTGTTCCATTTCTGTTCATGTTCTGGAACCAAGTGTAGCCCGCTGTCCTTGCTGCATCAGGGTTGTTCCAAGTCCTGTCTCACTGGTACTGAGGGGTGGGCCCTTGATGCCAAGTGCAGTCTCTCTCACATCACCTGTGCAATCCATCTCTTTGGACCGTGTTTGGATCTAAGGTGCTATGAAGCCAGGAGCTGATTGAGCCTTCATCCTTCATCATGTAAATTGAGATCTGCAGAGAAGTTAAACTTTTTCTGACATTCTAACACCAGGTGAGTGGGCTGTACACTGAATGTGCTGATGGGTTTAACAGTATTGGAAAATAAGCTTCCTCTTGATAAGGCTTTATGTTGGGATTGTTATATACTGGGAGGAAGACTATACCGTTAACCTTAACACAGGTTTAAAATGTCATGTGAATGATAGCCATGAGGGTGCAAAAAGAGACCAATGTGGTAATTACCCATAATCAAAAATAAAACACAATCCCAGTGAGTTTTCTTTCTGTAGGAGTCCATTTCAGTCGTAATGCTGTTGTCATATTTTAGAAGACACCATTACAGAGAAGGAGCTGAACGTTAGAAGGAGCTGTCCATCACTGTCAAAGTGGACACACAGATATTTCTTACCAGAGGAATGGTGGGCTGAATGGATACATCCTGTGCTGGATAATTCCAGCAACAGGGAACACTTATTTTATTTGTATTTCATGTGTTCAGGGAACATGTGAAATTAATTGGAGACTTAAAATTCTCCTTATAATACACCTCGAAAAAGATGCTGTTCTGCAATAACATTTCCCTGGTATCAGGGAGGAATATTTTCACAAATGAGTTCAGTCACAAGGGAATATTTGAGTAAAACTTCATCAGTATTTAGGGATAGATCCCAGTTATCCATCAGCTGCAGTATTCACTCACCGCACTGATGTTTGGTTTGGATCATTTTCGGTCCCAAATGCAGCTGCCACCACTTTCTGTGCACTCTCTGTAAGATCATCCAGTGCACCACTCAGTAGTTTGTAGGTCATAAGGAACGAAGAGCCTGCTCCGAAGATGGAACCAATCACTGGGATGGTGTCAAGGGCGAGCTCGATTGCTGAAATGGTGACAGCAGCAGCACCCCATGCCAATCTGTTTATGACATCGGGGGTTATCTCCCCCCCGACCAGGGGAGTTGTCACCACTGCTTTCAGATCCTCCACAGGTTTCCCTGCCCTCTTGGCCAGACTTTGAAGAGACGAATCATTCAGACCCAGACATTGACGGAAATGTACTATTCCTCCAATTACTATCCCAATGTCACAGCCCAGGGAGACTCCGGGAACTGGCACCGCCCCAATTCCCCCAGAAAGTGTCGCCAACATCCAGACTTGTTTCCTTAGCTCTTTCCTTTTCTTCTCCACTATCCCTGAGTTTAAATTTGGAAGGGCCACTATGTACGCACTTTTCTTTATATTCGGAAGGCCATCTTCCAGAGCTTTATTTAACAGACTAAAATCGTACAGATTCAGGTCAAAATTTGATATCAGGAACACTTTGGGTGATGGGATCCCTGCCTCTTGCAGCTTGCTGACACAGTCATTCCTGATCTTCTTCAGTTCTTCCTCTTCATTAAATTGTCTCCCTCTCTTTCTCTTTGAATAAAGATCACTATCAATTTTAGATCGAACAAAATAGAAATTCTTCCCGAGCCGTTTGATCTCTCCGGCAAGTTTTGTGTCATTTTCTGTAAATCGACCAGCAGAGATGACGATGAAAAAATCATACCTTTTAAAATTCATTTCCTTCAGGTATTTATTTGCTGGGAACTTTACGGTTCCAATTCCTGGCAGGTCCCAGAAACAAACATTCGGCAGGTTGGGATGTTTGTATCCCGTTAGCTCCAATGTAGGTTCCTTGCAATCAACTTCAGCTGCTCCCTCATCATCGAACTGAAGTCCTCTCATCGCATTGATGAAGGAAGATTTCCCTGCACCTGATTGTCCTGTTACTGCAACATTAAGATATGTATAGCTTAGTTCACTTACTTTCTGCTGTACCACTGTTTTAACCTTTTCCACTCCACCCGTGTCATAATCAGCCTTGAGTTTGGTGAGTTCTTCAGAACTGAACAATGAAGAATTTGAAGAATTTGTTGCATTTTCTGAACAGTTTGAAGTTGCATCTTGTTGATGTCTGAAAGAAAATAAGTTTAAATAATCTTTAGAAATGTTCAGAGCCTCTTAATACACCTAATTTTACATTGACTGTTAAAAGAAAATAACTGTTTTAAATATAGCTGATTGCAATGCCCAATTTATACAAAAGATTTAACATGAGATGAATGACCATCATCCTGCTTCCTGTTGGATCCCTTATGTTTAGGTTCATAGTCTCTCATTCTCTCTCGACACAGTTGCAACCAAACGTCTACCTCCTCACCCCACGTTCCTCTTCACCAGTCTGTGAATCACCTTCCTTCATTCCATCTAAGCTCTCCCAAAGGGGTGGTTCCAAACTGCTGTTTGTGAGGCTCAAGTGGCGTGATGGATCAAGTGAACTGAGGCTTGGTTAAAGCCCAAACCCAGGGCTTTGCTGTTGGAGACACTCCTTTTGTGTTGAAGGACTGAAGAAGAGGAGAGTTTAATAGGGTACAGGAGCTGAATGCCTGCCAGTATACTTTCTTTACAAGCAACATTGAGCAAGTGTAATGTGTTGCACTGATTGGTTGTATTCTAGAGGAGGAAGACGGAGAAGCTGTCTAGTTTGGGGATGGTAAGGCAGCGCGATCACATGGTATGTGTGTCCTGTTATATGTGAGAAGTCATGGACGCTACCAGTGACATGACCAACCACAAATGCAGGTAATGTAACCAGCCACAGAAACCTGAGCTCTGGGCTTTGCAGTTTGGATTGGCAGCTAGAGTCACTGTGTGCATCTGCAGGACTGAGATCAAGGTGGATAGCATGTTCACAGAGGTAGTCAAACTGCAGGCTAGGATCTTGTAGACAGAAGGACATGGGCAACTGTCAAACAGTCCCAGAGAACCAGGAAGAGAACCCTGATCAATTTTCCAGTTTGGACATTGGTGAAGGCATTGGTTCCTTGTATGGGTGCAGTCAGAGGCAAATTCATGGCACTATGGATGGTTCAGCTAGACAACAGGGGAGAATGATAGAGGATTCATTAGTTAAGGGAACTGGCATTTCAGTGTTACTCCCTGGTACCAGGGCCAACAATGTCACTAGTGATTGCAGGACATTCTTCTGGGAGAAGCTGAACTGGTGGAGGTCGTGATGCATGTGACTTGGGTAGGAACAGCAAATGTCAGGGAGCTGGAAACGAGATTGAAAAGCAGGGGCCCTTGATTAGTAACTTCAGAATTCCTTCCGTCTCATCTGAGAGTCAGCACAGAATTAGGAAAATGGAGCTTGTGGCTGGAGAATCTTGTGGAGGGAGGGAGGGCATGGAGAAGTCGAGCATCTTTGCAGGGAAGTTCGCTCGTGCTGCTGGGGCTTTAATGTGGTTTGGAAAGGGAAAGGGAAGCTGAGAAACTCCGATTTGAGTGAAACAAAGTGAGTGAAATATATAGAGTGCTGAAGGAATATTTGAGGATTTGGCCTCCACCTCAATGAATATTATTTACATAATAAGTGTTTTTTTTGTAAAATATCGAAAATGTTTAAGCAATATTCAGTGTTTATATACATTTTAAATTGATTTAATGAAATAAAAACTCTGCAAACTATGAACATTTTGTGTTCAGTCCTTTATTTACGATCAGGTGAGTTATCTGAACAGTTATCCAAACAAAATACTCCCCACCCGTCTCGTTCGGATAAATTAAGGTTATTCTGTAAATAGATTATTGTCAAAAGTCAGACTGTTTACCAGTGGGATTTGGTAAGGATCACCACTTGATCCACTGCTGTTCACAAGATGCATAAAATGTCAGATTTCCAAAGTTGCTGAAGATACCAAACTGAAATAAGTTATGAAGAGGATACAAGGAGGCCTCAACAGGTCCTGGACAGGCTCAGTGAATGGGTTAAAGTATGACGGACAATAACAGCAGAGGATATGGAGCAGATTAGGCCATTCAGCCCATTGAGTCTGCTCTACTATGCAATGACATCACGGCTGATCTAATAATTTTCAACTCCTTTCCTGTCGTATCCAAATAATCTGAAATCCTTTAATGCTCAAAAAGCTGTTGATCTCAGTCTTGAACAATCCATCCTAATAGTCCATCCTCAACAGACCTCTGCATGAAGAATTCCACAAATATACTACCTTCCGAGAAAGTGAAATTCCCTCCAATCTCAGTTTGACATACAAGAGCTCTGATTTTGACATTATGCTCTCAGGTTCTAGGTTCTCTACATCCATCCTATTAAGCCCCTTCAGAATCCCATGTTTCAGTAACGTCTCCCTACATTCTCCTAAACTCCAATTACAGGCACAGCCTGTTCAACCTCTCAAAAAAAATCACCCCATTCCCATAATCGACTTGGTGAACCTTCCCTGAGCTGCCTTCAATGTCAGTACCTCTTCCCTTAAGGCAAGGGGAATATAATCCTTCCCAGTATTACAGCTATGATCTGACTCATGCTTTGTATCATTTCAGCAAAACCTCCATATTTTATACACTGTTTCCTTTGAAATAAAAGCTAAGTCTACTTCCCTTCCCTGTTACCCAATGACCTTGTATTTTAGCTTCCTGTGATTCCTGTACAGGGATGCAAATTTCTTCTGTTATGCAAAATTCTGCAGTCTTTCCCCATTTAGATGATATTCAGCTCTTCTGTACTTTCTACTAAAGTGTATAATCTCACACTTTCACAAATTATAGTCCACTTACCAAATGTGTTGCCTGCTCACATAATCTGTCTAAGGTGGATTCTTTCTATCCTGCTCCCTGCTTGCCCCATTCTATTGTGTTACCTTACACTTCATTATGGTATTTTCAACTCCTCCTTCATCCAAAGTCATTAGTTTGTATTGTATATAATCATGGCCCCAGCATTGATCCCTCTGACAGTCCATTCATTAGTGAGAACTCCCTCATTATCCTAGCTTTCTATATTCTCTACTCATTAGCCAATCCTCCATGCACGCTCATATACCACCACCAGTGCCATGGGCACTTGTCTTAATAAATGGGCCTATGGGCAATTCCTTATTGAACACTTTTTTGAAAATTCAAATACATTATATCTTCTTCTTCCTGTTTATCCATCTGCTGAATGCCTCCTGAAACAATTCTAATAAAACGTGTCGTCAGGCAGGATTTCCCTTTTCGAAAGCATTGCTGTCTTTGCTTGATTACTTAGAGTCAATATTTACCCAATGACAGTTGTTAAACTGGAATTGCACAGGGATTTGAGACCAGGTATAAAGATGCACTTCTATAACGCCTTACTGAGAGCCCATTGGCATATTGTGTCTAGTTTTAGTCCCCGTTAAAGGAGGGATCTGCAATCGTAGAGGGAGTGCAATAGAACTTCACCAGATTAATGTTGCGATGGTAGGGTTGTCATATGAGAAGCAATTGAAGAAACTACATTTTGCAGAAGGGTTGACTGCATTTACCTCATTTAAAAAACTGATCATGCATGACAGATATTTGTATATATAAGATGGATTTTGAGTAGAAAACCTGGTACATATTCCTGCTCATCTTAAATGGCCCTGTGGGCGGCATGGTGGCACAGTGGTTAGCACTGCTGCCTCACAGCGCCAGAGACCTGGGTTCAATTCCCACCACAATCAGACTGACTGTGTGGAGTTTGCACATTCTCCCCATGTCTGCATGGATTTCCTCGGATGCTCCAGTTTCCTTCCACAGTCCAAAGATGTGCAGGTTAGGTGAATTGACCACGCTAAATTGCCCGTAGTGTTAGGGGCAGGGGTAAATGTAGGGGAACGGGTCTGGCTGATGTGGACTTGTTGGGCCGAAACTGTAAGTTTCCACACTGTAAGTAATCTAATCTTAACTGGAGACTTCCTTCACTTAGATGGTATTAGGTTGTTGTAATTTGCTGTCCCAGAGGAATGTGGAAATTCAACTATTGATCATATTCATGACTCAATTGAGTTCTGCAGTTCTGATCTAATTTACTGGGAGAGGAGGCTCCGTGGGCTGAATGGCCTTTTCCTGTTTCTATGTTCCTTTGAGCCTATGACAGAATCTGAGGAGTTTTTTGACCAACCTGGAGCTGGCTCCTCCCATCCTCCTTCTGTGTGTCTCACTGCTTTCCCCGTCTGACTGCCCAGTGATTCCAGAGAACTCTCCTCAGAAAGGGGGGAGGGGCCAGAGGGTCATAGCTCCTCCCACGATGTCACTTCTTTGTGTTTGGTTGTGTTCGGTTTTCTCCTGTTAGAGGGAGAGTAGAGAGAGAGAGTGGCAGCACTTTATTCACCATCAGATAAAGTACGAGACAGGTGTGAGGAACCCCGTCCTTAATCAGGAACATGAACTTCATCCCAGAACATTTTACATCTTCACCCAGTCAGTGTGTGAGGGAAGGAGTGAGTTGTGTTTCATCCCGAATACTTTCAGGTTATTGCTCTCTTTGGGGAAACAGAGAGGGCAGGCTGAGTGGAAAATAGAAAAATATTGTGAGTGCAGGTTTTACTGTACAAATAATGTTGTCTGAATGACCCTCCCTTTGATTAATGTGTAAATTGGCTGGTATCTGGTGGTGATGTGCAGACACTGCGTGGCAAATTGCTACAAAGTTCCTCATGATTTGCCCCATTCCAGTTTTAGCCTCATGAACATGGCATTTTATGCTTCATTTCACCCAAGGTTTTCATGATGTTGCTCCATTTACATATGAACTGGCCATGAATCAAATTATTACTGAAAATCACAAAATGGCTGATTTGTTACATGACTACTTGTCTTCATAACAGAGAATGAATTACCTGAGCTAGGCTGAAAATTAAAGGCAGGGCAAGGGAAGATCTTTAGCCAAGTTTGAAATGGTAAAGGCAATATAATGCATCTAAAAATGGACAATGTTATAGCAACGCAGCCTGGGGAGGTGGTAGATTCAGAAACAATAACAATGGTGAACAGTCGTGTGGGCAGACACAAACAGGCAGGGAAGAGAAGGATATGGGCCATGAGCAGGCAGACAGGATTAGTTCAGAATGGCATCATGGTGCAGACCTGGTGGGCTGTAGGGTTATGTTCTGGTTATGTTCTGTCAGCTGGGATCCCCTACCCACTCAGATTATCTAAATTATGAGACTACAGCAAAGAGTTATGGAGAGAAAGTTTCCAGCTAAAATCTGTGACCAAGGAGAGCACAAGTTAGTGCCAACTTTATACACTTAACCATTAACATTTACATCTCACATATCCATTGCAATGGCAATTGTATTTTGCATTTATCTCTGCCTTGCCAATAATGCTTGCCTTGCATTTGTATCTGATGTTAGATAATAAATGAATTGAGGGAACGTGTTCGTCATCAATGGGGATTACATTGGGATAGAATTAAAAGGTCAATGAATGGCAATTTTAAACAGATGAAGAGAGTCTATGATCAGTGATTGAATTTCAAACTTGTGAATACAAGGGACTGGGAATGGGGTCAGCTCTGACTGAGTAGGTTTCACACAGTCTCTGATTCACAAGGCTATGCATTCAATTCCACCTTTAGTACCTGAACTCAGAAATTACACCTGGCATATCTGATGACAAATCACTACCTCCAGGCACTACTTCAAGCAAGAGCTGGGAACTTGTCCCCAGTACACCAGCCAATACCCATCAGCCAGATTTCTGGGTCACATGACTGAGTTGTTCACTCTTTTTTAGTTAAACCTTCTTGACTTGGGATCAAGTCAATGTCCAGTCAGGGAAGAATGTTATTACAGAGTCATAGAGTTGTACAGCATGGAAACAGACCCTTCGGTCCTATTCGTCTATGTCGACCAAAGATTCTAAATTAATCTAGCCCCAATTACCAGCATTTGGCCCATGCCTCTCTAAACCTTTCCTTTTCATGTACCCATCCGGATGCCTTTTCAATGTTGTAATTGTACCAGCCTCCACCACTTCTTCTGGTAACACATTCCATTCATACACCACCCTTTCCGTGAAAATGTTGCCCCTTAGGTCCCTTTTAAATCTTTCCCCACACCTCTAGTTTTGGACTTCCCCACCCCAGGGAAAAGACCTTGTCTATTCACCCTATCCATGCTCCTCATGATTTTATAAACTTCTATAAGGTCACCCTTCAGCCTCTGACATTCCAGGGAAAAAAGCTCCAGTTTATTCCCTATAGCTCAAACCGTCCAACCCTGGCAACATCCTTGGACATCTTTTCTGAGCCCTGTCAACTTTCACAACACAGTTCCTATAGCAGGGAGACCAGAATTGAACACAGTATTCCAATAGTGACCTCACCAATGTCCTGTACAACTGCAATATGACCTCCCAACTCCTATACTCAATTGACTGACCAATAAAGGCAAGCATACCAAATGCCTTCTTCACTATCCTATCTACATACAACTCCACTTTCACGAACTATGAACATGCACTCCAAAGTCTCTGTTCATCAACACTCCTCAGGACCTTACCATTAAGTGTATAAGCCCAACCCTGACATGCCTTTCAAAAAATGCAGCATCTCATTGTTTATCTAAATTAAACTCCTTCTGCCACTCCTCAGCCCATTGGGCTCTTGATCAGATGGATCGATGTAGTCTGCATGGTATCAATTTTGGTATCATCTGCAAATTTACTAATGTTGACTGTAAATGCCAGAGAAGGTAAATGGAAATCAGTGGATGTAGTGCATTTGCATTTTCAAGAGACATTTTAGAATACATTTGTAAGAGAAAATTTGATCAGATAAATAAAAGTGCTTTTCAACCAAAGATATTTGAAATGTAATCTCTGTTCTAAAGCAAGTTTACTCAGGAAACTCCCATGAACAACATGACAATGCCCAGATAATCTGCTTTTGGAACATTAGGGTATCAATGAAAAAATAAAGAAACTTGTAGAACTACAGAAGTTGTAGGACTTATAGAACTTAAACTTATCGAAGTTTGGTCAGAAAACAGTCAATTTGATCTCCATTTGTCAAACATGAAAGTGTTCAGAAAATGTTTACAACAATGCAGCCAGAGTTGGAGGGTTTGAGCTATAATAGAGATTGAATAGGCTGGGGCTACGTGCCCTGGAGCGTCAGAGGCTGAAGGGTGACCTAATAGAGGTTTATAAAGTCATGAGGGGCATGAA
>NW_025212940.1:0-4176 GCF_004010195.1 Chiloscyllium plagiosum
CGATCTCCGACCTCCCTGTCTCCCGGGACAGCTGATGTGTGTGTGCCTGGAATTGGCTTTTTCCCTGGGACCCAGTGCTCTGCCACTGGCCTCAGGGTTGTCTGTGGTTCACACTCAGCTTGGTGAATGTCCTGGTTTGTCCATTGCCCTGTTGGTCAAGGCTGGCCCTCGGTTTGAGTGTTGATGTCCCCCTGAGAGGGTCCTGAGAGAGGACTATGCCCGGTGTATCCCGAGTGGATTGGATTGTGCAACCGTTTGACCACACGGTAACATGGGGGATCTCAGACCAATGATAAAGGCCGTGCTGTCTGATCAGAGGCCAGGACAGAGGGGACTCAGGGTCACCACCCAGTACTGTTCCTCTGACCTTCCCCCGGGCACATGGAGGGGTTACAAAGAGTTTGGCCAGAGATAGGACACTGCCACAATATCTCTCCGATGCATCTCCACTGATCACTGCTGTCAGGAATGTCATTGCAGGTCACCAGCTGCTCTCTGGGATACAACCATCTCGGATTGGTGGATGAATTCGGGCGGATTTTCATGCAAGGGAACAACAGATACGGACAACTGGGAACTGGAGACAAGATCGACAGAGGAGAACCCACCCTGGTACAGCCTGACACACCCTTCACACGTACACCGGGTACAGTCTGACACTCACTACACATATACACCGAACACAGTCTGACACTCCATTCACACGTACACACTGTACAGCCTGACACTGCCTTCACACATATACCGGGTACAGTCTGACGCTCACTTCCCAAATACTGGGTACAGTCTGACACCTCCTTCACACATCCACCAGGTACAGTCTGACACTCCCTTCACAAATACACCAGGTACAGTCTGACACTCCCTACAAAATACACCGGGCACAGTCGAATACTCCCTTCAAAAATACACCGGGTACAGCCTGATGCTCCCTTCACAAATACACTGGTACAGTCTGACACACCCTTCACAAATACACCGGGTACAGTCTGACAGTCCCTTCACAAATACAGCGGGTACAGTCTGACGCTCCCTTTACAAATACACTTGGCACAGTCTGACACCCCCTTCACACATACACCGGGTACAGTCTGACACCCCTTCACATATACACCGGGCACAGTCGGACACTCACTTCACACATACACCGGGTATAGTCTGACACACCCTTCGCAAATACACTGGGCATGGTCTAACACTCGCTTCCCAAACACACAGTGTACAGTCTGACACTCCCTTCACAAATACACCCCACACATTCGGACACTCCCTTCACAAATATACCGGGTACAGTCTGACACTCCCTTCACAAATACACCGGGCACAGTCTGACACTTGCTTCCCAAACACACTGGGTACAGTCGACACCCCCTTCACAAATACACCAGGTACCGTCAGACACTCCCTTCACAAATACACCGGGTACAGTCTGACGCTCCCTTTACAAACACACTTGGTATAGTCTGACACCCCCTTCACAAATACAGCAGGTACAGTGTGACACTCCCTTCACACATTCACCGGGTACAGTCTGACACTCCCTTCGCAAATACACTGGGCACGGTCTGACACTCGCTTCCCAAACACACAGTGTACAGTCTGACACTCCCTTCACAAATACACCGGGTACAGTCTGACACTCCCTTCACAAATACACCAGGTACAGTCTGACACTCCCTTCACAAATACACCAGTACAGTCTGACACTCCATTCTCAAATACATCGGGTACAGTCTGACACTCCCTTCACAAATACACCGGGTACAGTCTGACAGTCCCTTCACAAATACAGCGGGTACAGTCTGACGCTCCCTTTACAAATACACTTGGCACAGTCTGACACCCCCTTCACAAATACACCGGGTACAGTCTGGCACTCCCCTCACAAACACACCGGGCACAGTCGAACACTCCCTTCACCAATACACTGGGTACAGTCTGACACTCCCTTCACAAATAAACCAGGTACAGTCTGACACTCCCTTCACAAACACACTTGGCACAGTCGGACACTCCCTTCACAAATACAGCGGTTACAGTCTGACACTCCCTTCACAAATATACCGGGCACAGTCTGACACTCGCTTCCCAAACACACTGGGTACAGTCGACACCCCTTTCACAAATACAGCAGGTACAGTCGGACAGTCCCTTCACAAATACACCGGGTACAGTCTGACACCCCTTCACATATACACCGGGCACAGTCGGACACTCCCTTCACACATACGCAATGTACAGTCTAACACACCCTTCACAAATACACCGGGCACAGTCTGATACTCGCTTCCCAAACACACTGGGTACAGTCTGACACACTCTTCACAAATATACCAGTTACAGTCGGACACTCACTTCACAAATACACCGGGTACAGTCTGACGCTCCCTTTACAAACACACTTGGCTTAGTCCGACACCCCCTTCACAAATACAGCAGGTACAGCCTGACACTTTCTTCACCCATACACCAGGTACAGTCTGACACCCCTTCACATATACGCCGGGCACAGTCGGACACTCCCTTCACACAAATACCATGTACTGTCTGACACATCCTTCAAACATATACCATATACATTCTGACAAACCCTTCACACATACACCCGGTACTGTCTGACACGCCCTTCACAGATACACCGGGCACAGTCAGCCACTGCCTTCACAAATACACTGGGTACAGTCTGACACTCCCTTCACAAATACACCGGGTACAGTCTGACACTACCTTCACATATACACCATGTACAGTCTGACACACCGTTCACACATACAACCTTCCCAAATACTGGGTACAATCTGACACCCCCTACATAAATACACTGGGTACAGTCTGACACTCCCTTTACAAATACACCGGGCACAGTCAGACACTTCCTTCACACATACACCAGGTACAATCTGACACTCCCTTCAAACAAACACTGGGTATAGCCTGACACACCCTTCACATATACACCTCATACAGTCTGACACACCCTTCATACATACACTGGGCACAGTCTGACACTCGCTTCCCAAACACACTGTGTACAGTCTGACACGCCCTTCACAAGTACACCGGCCACAGTCTGACACTCCCTTCACACACATACCAGGTACAGTCTGACACTCCCGTCACAAGTACACCTTGTACAGTCTGACACACCCTTCACACATACACTGTGTACAGTCTGACACACCCTTCACAAATACACCGGGCACAGTCTGACACTCCCTCAACAAATACACCGGTACAGTCTGACACTCCCTCCACAAATACACTTGGCACAGTCTGACACCCCCTTCACAAATACACTGGGTACAGTCTGACACTCCCTTCTCACATATACCGGGTACAGTCTGACACTCCCTTCACACATATACCGGGTACAGTCTGACATTCCTTTCACACATACACCATGTACAGTCTGACACACCCTTCATACATACACCATATACAGTCTGACACACCCTTCACACATACACCGGGTACAGTCTGACACACCCTTCACAAATATACTGGGCACAGTCTGACACTCACTTCCCAAGCTCACTGGCTACAGTCTGACCCGCCCTTCACAAATACACTAGGTGCAGTCTGACACTGCACAAGTACACCGGGTATAGTCTGACACTGGCTTCACAAAGACACTGGGTACGGTCTGATACTCACTACGCAAACACTGGGTACAGTCGGACACTCACTTCCCAGACACTGGGTACGGTCTGATACCCCCTTCGCAAATACACCAGGCACAGCCGGACACTCCCTTCACAAATACCCCAGGTACAGTCTGACACCCCCTTCACACATACACCAGGTACAGTCAGACACTCCATTCACAAATACACCAGGTACAGTCTGACACACCCTTCATACATACACCGGGTACAGTCTGACATGCCCTTCACACATACACCAGGTACAGTCAGACACTCCATTCACAAATACACCGGGTACAGTCTGACACTCACTTCACCAATGAGAGTAAACTGGTTGATGTGGTGTATATGGATTTCAGCAAGGCGTTCGATAAGGTTCCCCACAGTAGGCTATTATACAAAATGCGGAGGAATGGGATTGTGGGAGACATAGCAGTTTGGATCAGTAATTGGCTTGCTGAAAGAAAACAGAGGGTTGTAGTTGATGGAACATGTTCATCTTAGTGTCTAGTTACTAGCGGCGTACCGCAAA
>NW_025212940.1:4474-6964 GCF_004010195.1 Chiloscyllium plagiosum
GCATTATAAAAAGGATGTGGAAGCTTTGGGGAGGGTGCAGAGGAGATTTACTAGGATGTTGCCTGGTATGGAGGGAAGGTCTTATGAGGAAAGGCTGAGGGACTTGAGGCTGTTCTTGTTAGAGAGAAGAAGGTTGAGAGGTGACTTAATAGCGACAGAAGATAATCAGAGGGTTAGAGAGGGTGGACAGGGAGAGCCTTTCTCCAAGTATGGAACGGCAAACACGAGGGGACACAACTTTAAAGTGAGGGGAGATAGGTATAAGACAGATGTCAGAGGTAGTTTCTTTACTCAGAGAGTAGTAAGGGTATGGAATGCTTTGCCTGCATCAGTAGTAGATTCGCCAACTTTAAGTGCATTTAAGTCGTCATTGGACAGGCATATGGTACATGGAATAGTGTAGGTGGGATGGGCTTCAGATTAGTATGACAGGGCGGCGCAACATCGAGGGCTGAAGGGCCTGTACTGCGCTGTAATGTTCTATGTTCGAAATACACCAGGTACAGTCTGACACTCCATTCACAAAGACACCGGGTACAGCCTGACACCCCCTTCAAATAGAATGGACACAGTCAACACCGCCTTCACAAATACACCAGGTACAGTCTGACACTGCCTTCACAAAGATACTGAGTACAGTCTGACACTCACTTCCCAAACACACTGGGTACAGGCTGACACTCCCTTACCACATAAACTGGCTACAGTCTGACACTCCCTTCACAAATACACTGGGTATTGTCTGACATGCCCTTCACACAGACACTGGGTACAGTCTGACACGCCCTTCACAAATACACCGGGCACAGTCAGACACTCCCTTCACAAACACACCAGGCACAGTCGGACACTCCCTTCACACATACACCAGGTACAGTCTGACATTCGCTTCACATGTACACCATGTACAGTCTGACACGCCCTTCACAAACACACCAGGCACAGTCGGACACTCCCTTCACAAATACACTGGGCATAGTCTGTCGCTCTCTTCACAAACACACCGGGTACAGTCTGACACTGCTTCACAGGTACACCGGATTCAGTCTGACCATTGCTTCCCAAACTCACTGGGTACAGTCTGACACTCCCTTCAAAAGTACACCGTGTACAGCGTGACACTCCCTTCACACATACACCATGTACAGTCTGACACTCCCTTACCACATAAACTGGCTACAGTCTGACACGCCCTTCACAAATACACCGGGCACAGTCAGACACTCCCTTCACACATACACCACCGGGCACAGTCAGACACTCCCTTCACACATACACCAGGTACAGTCTGACACTCCCTTCACACATACACCATGTACAGTGTGACACTCCCTTCACACATACACCGGGTACAGTCTGACACTGCCTTCACAAAGATACTGGGTACAGTCTGACACTCACTTCCCAAACACACTGTGTACAGTCTGACACCCCCTTCACAAATACACTGGGCATAGTCTGTCGCTCTCTTCACAAACACACCGGATGCAGTCTGACCATTGCTTCCCAAACTCACTGGGTACAGTCTGACACGTCCTTCACAAATACACCAGGTACAGTCTGACACTGCTTCACAGGTACACCGGATGCAGTCTGACCATTGCTTCCCATACGCACTGGGTACAGTCTGACACTCCCTTCACAAATACACTGGGTACAGTCTGACACTCCCTTCACACATACAACAGGTACAGTCAGACACTCCATTCACAAATACACCGGTTACAGTCTGACACTCCCTTCACATGTACACCATGTACAGTCTGACACACCCTTCACACATACACCGTATACAGTCTGACACTCACTTCACACATACACCATGTACAGTCTGACACACCCTTCACACATACACTGGGTACAGTCTGACACTCCCTTCAAAAGTACACCGTGTACAGCGTGACACTCCCTTCACACATACATCGGGTACAGTCTGACACACCCTTCACACAAGCACTGGGCACAGCCGGACACCCCCTTCGCAAACACAATGGGTACAGTCTGACACTCCCTTCACACATACACCATGTACAGTGTGACACTCCCTTCACACATAAACTGGCTACAGTCTGACACTCCCTTCACAAATACACTGGGTACAGTCTGACACTGCCTTCACAAATACACCGGGCACAGTCAGACACTCCCTTCACAAACACACCAGGCACAATCGGACACTCCCTTCACAAACACACCAGGCACAGTCGGACACTCCCTTCACACATACACCATGTACAGTGTGACACTCCCTTCACACATACACCATGTACAGTCTGACACACCCTTCACAAATACACCGGGTACAGTCTGACACTGCCTTCACAAAGATACTGGGTACAGTCTGACACTCACTTCCCAAACACACTGTGTACAGTCTGACACCCCCTTCACAAATACACCAGGTACAGTCTTACACTCCCTTCACAAATACACTGGGTACAGTCTGACACGCCCTTCACAAATACACTGGGTACAGTCTGACACGCCCTT
>NW_025212940.1:10899-12107 GCF_004010195.1 Chiloscyllium plagiosum
CCTGGGAGTGTTTGATGGTGGGACAGTGTAGAGGGAGCTTTACTCTGTATCTAACCCCGTGCTGTCCCTGTCCTGGGAGTGTTTGATGGGGGGACAGTGTAGAGGGAGCTTTACTCTGTATCTAACCCCGTTCTGTCCCTGTCCCTGGGAGTGTTTGATGGTGGGACAGTGTAGAGGGAGCTTTACTCTGTATCTAACCCTGTGCTGTCCCTGTCCCTGGAGGAGTTTGATGGGGGGGACAGTGTAGAGGGAGCTTTACTCTGTATCTAACCCCGTGCTGTCCCTGTCCCTGGGAAACACTGAGGTTGAACACTGTGGGGGTCGTAGCCCCAGGGTGTGTGCTGGGAGTGAGGGAGGTGGGGAACACGGTGCCTGGCAGCGTATTGACTGTTTCCAGCGCAGGAGCGGTGATGGTGGGTGGTTCATGCTACCTCTGCGCTCGTCCTGATTCGGGTTTAGTCACAGCTTCCACGCGAATAGACAGACGTGCGGGTGGCCCCTTCCCCTCCCCCCCCCCCCCCTCGCCCTGGGGCTCAGTCAGTTTGGATTGACAGCTCCATGTCTGTGCCTCCCCGGGGTGGGTGCGTGAACCGAGGGTCGGGTGGGGCTCCGGGTGAGCCACAGGTCGGTCACCCTGGTAACAAACCTCTCCTTTCTCCCTCCCCTTCCCTGTACCCAAGGTGCCGTACCTGAAAAGGCCTCTGCATATTTGGTGTGGCCTGAACCACTCGCTGGTGCTATCACAAGTCAGTGACTACAGTAAAGAGATACACGGCTGTGGGTGTGGGGCGGGAGGACGTCTCCCAGGGTTCCCCAAGGGCAGTGCCTTCTTTGTCAAACTCTACGTTCAGGTGAGTCTCCCCCTCCCCCCCCCCACCCCCCCACGCGGTGACAGTGACTCGCCCCCACTCCCTTCTCACTCCACGGGGAACACCAGCTTCCTCAGGGAACACAAACTCACATTGGGCAGCGCACACAGGACAGGGACGTTACCGTCTGTGTACAATCCTACACCCAGCAGCTCGCACATAGTGGTCAGTCTGAGTGACCGGGGGACCCCCATCACTGTCGGAGGGTCAGTGCTGAGGGAGTGGGCACTGTCGGAGGGTCAGTGCTGAGGGAGTGGGCACTGTCGGAGGGTCAGTGCTGAGGGAGTGGGCACTGTCGGAGGGTCAGTGCTGAGGGAGTGGGCACTGTCGGAGGGTCAG
>NW_025212940.1:12503-13632 GCF_004010195.1 Chiloscyllium plagiosum
GGGTTAGATACAGAGTAAAGCTCCCTCTACACTGTCCCCCCATCAAACACTCCCAGTACAGGAACAGCACGGGGTTAGATACAGAGTAAAGCTCCCTCTACACTGTCCCCCCCATCAAACACTCACAGGGACAGGGACAGCTCGGGGGTTAGAGACAGAGTAAAGCTCCCTCTACACTGTCCCCCCCATCAAACACTCCCAGGGACAGGGACAGCACGGGGTTAGATACAGAGTAAACCTCCCTCTACACTGTCCCCCATCAAACACTCCCAGGACAGGGACAGCACTGGGTTAGAGACAGAGTAAAGCTCTCTCTCTCCGCTGAGTGGGAATTTGGAGTGTGGTCTGTCGAATGAAGATGACTTGCAGCAGTTCCTGTCTCGATTGTGTCCCTTCGCTACCCCTCACCCCTCACCCCTCACCCCTCACCCCCAACCTCCCCTGGGTGTGGACCGTGCCGTATCGGTAACAGTGACGCCCAGAAACCTGGAGCCCTCAGCCCCCATCGAGCTGATCCGGGACCAGATGGGAGACCGGGGCTGTGGGACCCCCCCCCCCTCCGATATTTCCCCAGGTCCCCCCCACCTGCGGAGCCCGGAGCCGGGGAAACGCCCCACGTACATCCTTCACGTTCCGGCACAGCACCACGTAACGACAGGCCCGTTTCCATTGGATCTGCCCCAGGGTGGAGGAGACCAGTGCATTCTTCAGGAAGAACAGGGTCCCCATGTAATCCAGGATGAAGACATTGTCTTTGGTGGGGATGAACTTGCGATATCCGTGCGACAGGTGGGGGGCGACGGTCCGGCTCACCGTCTTCCTGCGGCCTCCGAATGTCTGGAAATACAGGCCTTTGGTATCTGTTGGGGGTTTGAGAGAAGTAGGGTTTGTGTGTCAACCGCAGAGACATCACGGGAACAGAGTTCGCCGGGAGCATGACGCGGCCGGGGAACCAGCTTCCTGCTCCCAACCCACCCTCCACAGTCAGGCTCCACTCAGCCCCTCGAGTTGGGCTGGGGTTGTAGGGTGGAGGAGGGACTCAATCGAGGGGTTTAAATAGATGTTGTGGCTGTACAGGACATTGGTTAGGCCACTGTTGGAATATTGCGTGCAATTCTGGTCTCCTTCC
>NW_025212940.1:13958-15438 GCF_004010195.1 Chiloscyllium plagiosum
GGCTGGTACAATTACAACATTTAAAAGGCATCTGGATGGGTATATGAATAGGAAGGGTTTGGAGGGATACGGGCCGGGTGCTGGCAAATGGGACTAGATTGGGTCGGGATATCTGGGTAAAAGCAATGACTGCAGATGCTGGAAACCAAATTCTGGATTAGTGGTGCTGGAAGAGCACAGCAGTTCTGGCAGCATCCGAGGAGCAGTAAAATCCATGTTTCTGGCAAAAGCCCTTCATCAGGAGTTGGGATATTGGGTCGGCATGGACGGGTTGGACCGAAGGGTTTGTTTCTGTGCTGTGCGTCTCTCTGAGTCTCTGACTGCAGGACAGCAATCATCAAGAAATCAAATTCCCCTGGATTTGGGAGCACGGGGGTGAGGTGAGGAACATTAAGTATTCCCTCACGTAGATGGGAGAGGGTACGGGCAGGGGTGGACCACAAGTCGAGGCTGGGGGTGAGGCAGGCCGGGCTGACAGACACTGGCGCAGTGTGGGGCATTCAGAGTTACAGAACGTTGCTGCTCGTGTGACAGTGAAACACGCAGCCCACGGCCTCACAACTCAAACACAACATTCAGTTCAAATAGAGAGTCAACACCTTCCACAACAATGGCAGGCCAGACGATGTGGACCGAAGGTCCATCCCCTGTTCCTGTCCGACAGACCTGGGGAGGGGGCCAAATAGACTCCTGATCAACTGGGTATTCCTTGTGTCTGTGGGATCGTGCTGTGTACTAACAGTTGAGGGCGGAGGGTGTGGGATCGTGCTGTGTACTAACAGTTGAGGGCAGAGGGTGTGGGATCGTGCTGTGTACTAACAGTTCAGGGCGGAGGGTGTGGGATCGTGCTGTGTACTAACAGTTCAGGGTTGAGGGTGTGGGATCGTGCTGTGTACTATCAGTTGAGGATGGAGGGTGTGGGATCGTGCTGTGTACTAACAGTTGAGGGCGGAGGGTGTGGGATTGTGCTGTGTACTAACAGTTGAGGGCGGAGGGTGTGGGATCGTGCTGTGTACTAACAGTTGAGGGCAGAGGGTGTGGGATCGTACTGTGTACTAACAGTTCAAGGCGGAGGGTGTGGGATCGTGCTGTGTACTAACAGTTGAGGGCAGAGGGTGTGGGATCGTGCTGTGTACTAACAGTTCAGGGCGGAGGGTGTGGGATTGTGCTGTGTATTAACAGTTCAAGGTGGAGGGTGTGGGATCGTGCTCTGTACTAACAGTTGAGGATGGAGGCCCGTTTCCAGTAGGTGCTGTTGCAGGGTCCCTCAGTCAGACGAGGTGCTAATTTCCTGCTGATCCGTTTCCAGACGGTGTCCGAGCTGCAGAACTGATGGAGATAGTGACAGGTCTGACCCAGCATCACCACGTCCCTCACTGACAGGTCGGAAATGATGTGATCGAGCTGCGGGAGGCACAGCAACAAGGTCAGTGACCCCAACCTCAACACTGCAACAGTCCCCCCCCCCCCCCACCCCCCC
>NW_025212940.1:16509-25432 GCF_004010195.1 Chiloscyllium plagiosum
CACTATGGGACTATTTCCCATGGCCAATCCACCCTAACCTGCACATCCCTGGGCACTATGGGACAATTTCCCACGGCCAATCCACCCTAACCTGTACATCCCTGGGCACTATGGGACAATTTCCCATGGCCAACCCACCCTAACCTGCACATCGCTGGGCACTATGGGACAATTTCCCATAGCCAACCCACCCGAACCTGCACATCCCTGGGCGCTATGGGACAATTTCCCATGGCCAACCCACCCTAACCTGCACATCCCTGGGCACTATGGGACAATTTCCCATGGCCAATCCACCCTAACCTGCACATCCCTGGGCACTATGGTACAATTTCCCATGTCCAACCCACCCTAACCTGCACATCCCTGGGCACTATGGGACAATTTCCCACAGCCAACCCACTCTAACCTGCACATCTTAGGACTGTGGGAGGAAACCGGAGCACCCGGAGGAAACCCATGTCAAGGTTGGTAATGTTGGGCTCCTATCCATTGGGAATTAGATGAGTGAGCGATGGTTTTATAGGAGCCTGGGTGGTAGGATGGGAACAACAAATGCTGGCGATCATGGGGCTCAGACAGAGAGCAACCTAATGTCTCAAAATGGAGATGACTCTTCGTTGTCCTCGATGGGGGAGGGGTCTTTGGTGGAGAAACTAGAACTGGGGAGCAGCGATTCGAACAAACCCTCTTCAGACAGAAATAAGGACAATGTCCCTCTCTCTTGGAGAATTGTTCATCTTTGAAATTTCTCTTCCTCAGACAAGCCGTGGGGAGCTGGGTCGTCGAATATGTTCAAAACTAAACTGCATCTGTTAGCCATCAACGAGACAGTCCAAGAGCCATGAGGTGGACAGGGAGGAAGGTGGACCAGACCAAGCCACAGTCTCACTGAATGGCCGAGGAGATTTGATGGGCCAAGTGGCCTCCTGCTTGCTCAGCCCACTCAAGGGTGAGGGTTTTGTTGGAAGGTGACCCCTCGAGCCTGCATTCACTAAGATCCTGGACCTAGCTCCACTGACCCGCCCTCTCACCATAACCCTTCAGTCCTTCACTGTTCAAACATCTCTCTTTATCTTAAAACATTCAACAATGAAGCCTCAGCTGCTTCCCTGGGCAGGGAATTTCACAGATTCCCAACCCTCTGGGGAAAGGAGTTCCTCCTCAGCTCAGTCCGAAATCTGCTCCCCCCCCCCGCCGTATTTTGAGGCTATGCCCCCGAGTTCTAGTTTCACCCCCCAGAGCAAACAGCCTCCCTGCTTCCATCTTATCTATTCCCTTCATCGGTTTCGATGTTTCTCTACAATTTCCCTCCCCCATTCTTCTCAATTCCAATGAAGATAATTCCAGTCTACTCAACCTTTCCTCATAAGGCAACCCCGGAACTAACCGAGTGAACCTCCTCTGCACCCCCTCCAGTGCCAGTACAACCTTTCTCAAGTAAGGTACACAGTATTCCAGGTGTGGCCTCACCAGCTCCCTGTCCAGCTGCAGTATAACCTCCCTGGTTTTAAACCCCATCCCTCCAGCAATGAAGGACCATATATATCTATTTGCTGCATTAATTACCTGCTGCATCTGCAAACCAACCTTCTGTGATTGATGACAAGGGTACCCAGGTCCCTCTGCACAGCAGCGTGCTGCAAATTTCTGACCAATCCAGGGGAGACCTTATGTCTAACATCACACAGGATGTCACACTCGTGACGGGAGGGTGGGGGGGGGGGGGGTCGAGGTGAGGGAGGAGGCACTCCAGACACAAAGTTCCAAATCCACCACCACCACACACACATCCTCTTGCACCAGGAGGTCCCAACCCAAACGCAGCACAGAGCCGAGCACTGGCCTGTGTTGAGTTCTGGTAGGTATCAGTCAGGGCGCACACTCTGGGGCTCATCAGTGGGGACTTGGGGTCCGCAGGAGAAACCGGGAGAATGGGGGAAGGACCGGGTTAGAAGGAAAGGGAGGTGGAGGGGGTTGGATATGTGAACCTACCATCAACAGTAACAGAATCGCCGTCATCATGTGGGGTGTACCAGAGTAACTCTGTCCATTGGACTGTGAGAGAGGGGCAAGATGTTCCCAATGGGGAGGGGGCAGAGAACATTGTGCCAGTGTGTGTGGGGGTGGGAACGTTGCCATCTTGTTACATTTAGAAGGACAGATTTTGGGGAATATCCCCCACTCAGTCAATGCCTGGGGGAGGATCGATGTAATAATTACAAACAAAATGCTTTCCTGACATTGCAAAGTTAGAACTGGAAGGTTTAATGTCCAGGTCTGTCTGTCTGTCCGTCTGTCTGTCCCACACAACCACCAGCAGCCACGGGGTTCTGCACTTGACGTAGAGCACTGAGGGGTAAAGGTCATAAAGGCCACTGAGCAGAGAAACAGACACAGACACCTTCATCCACTGCAGGACACTCTCATCAGAGTGCTGTGAAGGAGATCACTTCAGCACTGATCCTCCGACAGTGCCCACTCCCTCAGGACTGACCCTCCGACAGTGCCCACTCCCTCAGCACTGACCCTCCGACAGTGCCCACTCCCTCAGCACTGACCCTCCGACAGTGCCCACTCCCTCTGCACTGACCCTCTGACAGTGCCCACTCCCTCAGCACTGACCCTCCGACAGTGCCCACTCCCTCAGCACTGCTGGTGATCTATGGATTGTGGTGTCCGTGTGAACCTAGTGTTGCACCCGAGAAGTACAAATCAGTTAAAATTGTTACTGGCAGGGTAAATGGATCATTAAATATTAAACATCCTGGATTAACAGATGATTAATAATTACATGCAGCAATATAACAGAATAGAGGACACTGTTTGGTTGGAGTTCAGTACGAGAATTATCCAGAATAGAACATAGTGCAGGATACACCAGGAAAATTATCTGGAGCTGGGTCTGGGCTAGAATACTATCCATTCGGTTCTCAACACACTACGCTGTGTACATGGAATAGAACTGAGTGTGGGAAGTTGCATGATCATACCCAGACTGAAACACTGTGTCAAACATTGATAGAATGTAATTAAACAGAGAATTAACGCGATTATTAGACAACTGAGATCATATTCAGAACTGGGCTGAGCTTTAAAATAAACAGAGGGGAGATCTGAATGAATTAGAGTGGGGGGGAGGGGAGAGATTCTCCGGCTTTGTGGGAAGACGCAAGCTGTGTGTTTGGAGTCCCGGGAAGTTTGAACTGGAACCAGTGACCCATTCATGGATTTCAACCCCGATGGTGGGGATAGACAGCAAACAGAAACCAATGTTACAGCTGGACTCAAGATAGAGCTTTGAAACTGGAACCCCTACCTCCCCACCCCCCATAGTCAAGTGCCTCTTCAGGACGGTCACCGGGAAACGGTCTGGTGGGAGGGGCCACAAACGGTCGTCAATGTCAGCTCAGTCATCGTCCGAGCGACACGGAAAGGTGTTCCTGAACTGAAGGCAGGGAGGGATACAGAGGGTGCAACACCGAGCGAGGTCACAGAGCAACCTGATGGAACTACACAGCAGATCGGGATTCAACACCAAACTGGCACAGGGCAGGGAGCGATCTAGAGCAGAGTGCGGGGCCGGGGACCGATCTAGAGCAGAGTGCAGGGCCGGGGGGGGGGGGATCTAGAGCAGAGTGTGGGGTGGGGGGGGGCAATCTAGGACAGAGCACATGGCGGGCAATAGATCTAGAACAGAGCACAGGGGCATGGGGACAGATCTAGAACAGAGCCTAGGGCATTGGGACAGAGCACAGGGCAGGGGACAGATCTAGAACAGAGCACAGGGGCATGGGGACAGATCTAGAACAGAGTGCAGGGCAGATCTAGAGCAGAGTGTGGGGTGGGGTCAATCTAGAACAGAGCACAGGGTAGGGAACAGATCTAGAACAGAGCACATGGCAAAGAATAGATCTAGAACAGAGCACAGGGACATGGGGATAGATCTACAACAGAGCACAGGGCAGGGGGCACATCTAGAACAGAGTGCAGGATGGGGAATCGATCTGGAACAGAGTGCAGGGCAGGGGGCCAATCTAGAACATGGCACAGGGCCAGGAATCAATCTGGAGCAAAGCACAGGAAGAGGGTTGATCTTGGATAGAGCACAGGGACAGGGTCAATCGAGAACACAGCACAGGACAAGGTTTGTCTAGAACAGAGCACAGAGCAAAACTCAATCTGAAACAGAGCATGGGGCAGGGATTGATCTACAACAGAGCACACAGAGAAGATTAACCTGGAGCAAAGCACAGGGAAAGGATTGACCTCAAACAGAGCATTGGTGAGGAATGATCTGGAACAAAGCATAGCGCAGGATTGATCTGAAACAACGCACAGTGAGAGGATCAGTCTAGAACAGAGCACAGGGCATGAATCGATTGAAAACAGAGCACAGGGAGAGGGATGGGTGCAGATCGAACTAAAGCAGAGCGTGGGACATAATTGATCTAGAACAGAACACATGATGAGGTTTGATCCAGAACAGAGCGAGAATGATCTGGAAAAGAGCATGGAGCAGGGATCCATCTAGAACAGAGCACAGGGAGAGAACCGACCTAGAACAGAGCACAGGGTGATGATCGATCTAGAATAAAGCACAGGGCAGGGATCAATCTAGAACACAGCACAGGGCAATGATCAGTGTGGAATACAGGACAGGGTGGGTATCGATCTAGAATAGAGCACAGGGAGAAAATTGACCAAGAACAAAGTGTGTGGTGATGATCGATCTAGAACAGAGCACAGGATGGGGATCAATCTAGAACAGAGCACAGGGAGAGGATCAACCTAGAAAAAAGTACACAGAGAGGATTCATCGAGAATAGAGCATGGGGCAAATATTGATCTAGAACAGAGCACAGGGAGAGGATTGACCTCGAAAACAATGCATGGTGAGGATCGATCTCGAACAGAGGACAGGGCAGGGATTGGTCACAACCAGAGCACAGGGTGAGGAGTGATCAAGAACAGAGCATAGGGTGGGGATCAATCTAGAAAAGAGCACAGGGAGAGGATGGACCTAGAATAGTGCACAGGACAGGAATTGATCTAGAACAGAGCACAGTGCAGATATCTTAGAGCATAGAACAGCACAGCACAGTACAGGCCCTTCAGCCCTCGATGTTGTGCTAACCTTTTACCGTACTCTAAGATCAGACTAACCTCCATCCCCTTCATTGTGCTATCTTCCATGGGCCTATCCAAGAGTCACTGAAATGGCCCTAATGTCTCTGACTCTACTCCCACCGCTGGCAGTGCATCCCCCCCCCCCCCCCCCCCCCACTCTCTGTGTAAAGAACCTCCCTCTGACATCTCCCCTAAACCTTCCTCCAATCACCTTCAAACAATGCCCCCTCGTGATAGCCATTTCCACCCTGGGGAAAAGTCCCTGGCTATCCACTCGATCGATGCCTCTCATTATCCTGTACACCTCTACCAAGTAACTGCTCATCCTTCTTCACTCCAATGAGAAACCCCGAGCTCCCTCAACCTTTCTCCATAAGACACGCCCTCCAGTCCAGGCAGCATCCTGGGAAATCTCCTCTGCACCATCTCTAAAGCTTCCACGTCCTTCCTATAATGAGGTGACCAGAACTGAACACAATATTCCCAGTGTGGTCGAACCAGGCCTCTACAGAGCTGCTGCATAACCTCGCGGCTCTTAAACCCAATCCCTCTGCTCATGAAACTTTCTTAACAACCCTATCAACCTGGGGGGCAACTTGGAGGGATTTATGGTCATGGGCCCCAAGATCCCTCTGTTCCTCCACACTGCCAAGAATCCTGCCTTTAACCCTGTAATCTGCATTCAAATCCCACCTTCCAAAGAGAATCACTTCTCACTTTTCCAGGTTGAACTCCATCTGCCACTTCTCAGCCCAGCTCTGCGACCTGTCAATGTCCTGTTGCAACCTACAACAGCCCTCCACACGATCCACAACTCCACCAACCTTCGTGTCATCAGCAAACTTACTAACCCACCCCTTCCACTTCCTCATCCAAGTCATTTATAAACATCACAAAGAGCAGAGATCCCAGAACCAATCCCTGTGGAACACAACTGGTCACTGAGCACCAGACTGAATACTTTCCATCTACCACCACCCTCTGTCTTCTCTGGGCCAGTCAATTCTGTATCCAGACAGGCAGGTTTCCCTGGATCCCATGCTTCCTTACTTTCTGAATGAGCCTACCATGGGGAACCTTATCACACGCCTTGCTAAAATCCATGTACACCACACCACTGCTCTACCTTCACCAATGTGCTCTGTCACATCCTCAAAGAACTCAATAAGGTTTGTGAGACATGACCTGCCCTTCACAAAGCCGTGCTGGCTATCTCTAATCAAACTATGGTTTTCCAAATAATCATAAATCCTGTCTCGCAGAATCCTCTCCAGTTCTTTACCCACTTCAGACATAAGACTGACTGGTCTGTAATTCCCAGGTTTATCCCTATTCCCTTTCTTGAACAAGGGAATAACATTTGTCACCCTCAGTCATCTGGCACTACTCCAGTGGACAGTGAGGACACAAAGATCATCGCCAAAGGTGCCTCAATCTCTTCCCTCACTTTCTGTAGTAACCTCTGGTATATCCCGTCTGGCCCAGGGGATTTATCTATCCTTATGCTTTTCAAAAGTTTCAGCACATTCTCCTTCCTAACATCAACCTGTTTGAGCACATCAGTCTGTTTCACCCTGTCCTCAGAAATGGCAAGGTCCCTCTCAGTAGTGAATACTGAGGCAAAGTATTCATTAAGGCCCTCCCCTACCTCCTCCGACTCCAGGGGCAAGTTCCCTCCACTATCGCTGATCGGCCCGACCCTCATTCTGGCCATCCTCTTGTTCCTCCCGAGTATAGAACACCTTGGGGGGGGGGTTTTGCTAAATCCTACCCACCAAGGCGTTCTCCTGCCCCCTCCTGGCTCTCCTCAGTCCATTCTTCAGGTCCTTCCTGGTTACCTTGTAACCCTCTAGAGCCCTGTCTGATCCTTGCCTCCTCAACCTTAAGTAAAGTTCCTTCTTCCTCCTGACTAGATGTGCCATATCCCTTGTCACCCAAGGTTCCTTCACCCTACTGCCCCTTCCTTGCCTCAGTGGGACAAACCTATCCAGCACTCGCAGCAAGTGCTTCTTAAACAACCTCCACATTTCTGTTCTATCTAGAACAAAACACCGGGCGGGGATCTGTCTAGAACAGTACACAGGGTGGGATCAATCTAGAACTGTGCAGAGTTAGGATCAATCTAGAATTAAGCACAGGGTGGGGGCTGATCTAGAACAACGCACATGGCAGGGAATCAATCTAGAACAGAGCACAGATCGAGGATTGATCTAGAACAGGGTGCAGGGTGGGGATCCGTCTAGAACAGAGCGCAGGGTGGGATATGGAACAGGGGATAAGAATTGAATTAGAGCACAGCACAATGAGAGGATCAATTTGGAACATATCATGTGGAAGAACTGAACCAGGCAGAAAATGAATTCAGAACAGGACATAGGAGGCATTTGATCTAGAATAAAGGATTGATGCAGATCAGAACAAAGGAGAGAATTGATTCAAAACAGGAGATGGTAAAGGATAGATTAGGAACAGAGTAGAAGACAGGATTGATCCAGAATAGAACAGAGGAGGGCATGATCCAGAACTGGCCATAGGAGAGAATGCATTTAGAACAGAGTGCAGGAGAGAATCAATCTGTAACAGACTGTAACATAGAACTGTTCTAGAACAGAGCACAACAGAGTATGTAACCAGAATTGAAATGAGGATAGAATTGATCCAGAACTGAATACAGGTAAAGACTGATCCAGAACCAAACACAATACTGAGTACATGTCGAGACATTTGTGGAGATAAACTTTGCCAAGATGCTGAGAAGGAAGTAGATGCGGACAGTTCACGTCTGATCAAGAGTTTGCTCAGGATTCTCTCAGTGAAACACAGAGAACACCATTCCCATTGGTACAACAACAACTGCACTGCTGTGATTCAGGCCTGTAACTGGGCCTGACAGGAAGGGGTAAGGCATGTCTTCAGGGTGTTTGCTATTCCTGGGAAACTGGCCAGACTGACAGGAAATCTACTAAAACAGAAAGAGAAAGACTTGCATTTAGATAGCGCCCTTTTGTAACCTCGGAGCATCCAAAGTGTTTCACCACCAACAGGATGCTTTGATGTGCACCTACTGACCACAGCCATCAAACCTGCACACAGCAAGCTCCCACAGAGAGTACAATGGCCCACCAATCTGTCTCAGTGCTGTGGGTTTAGACTGCACTAGGATCTTCTCCCGCTGGCCACCCAGGGTCAGACCATACCTGGATCACCCAGAACACACCCATCAAACACCCACAGGCAGACGCTGCAATGGCATAGCCGATGGAGGGCTGGAGGCTCCAGACAGAGAGGAGGGGGGGGGGCTGGATGGCCTGTACCCACCTACCTCCAGTCACTCAGACTAGCCCCTTACCCAGGAGGCTATGACAGACCAGGATCCCTTGGGGGATGGGGTAATATAACATGGTGTGTGTTAGACAGAGGGTCAGCCAGGCAGCAGCGCGAGTATAGAGTCAATCGGGAATATGTCAGACAACAGACAAAATACATATACAGGGTATACGGGCGTAAACAGCCGGATGGAAGCAGAGGGGACGGAGGAGACGGCACAATCTGATCTAACGATGAAGCTTTATTATAACAGGCCTTACAAGGCCTGGAGGTTCGTGGCAATTTGTGCTCATTGTTTCGATGGAGATGGTGCATCCTCTTCCATGTCCTAATCTGGATACTCACTAACTCTGGAGGGATGGACAGGATGGACAACGGACCTGCTCGATCCTTTCGGATGTTGGACACTGCGCCAAATTCACACTGTCCACCAAACCCTGCGAAAGCAGTTCGCCTCCTTTTCACC
>NW_025212940.1:25711-29631 GCF_004010195.1 Chiloscyllium plagiosum
GGAAAGAGAGAGGAGGGAGAGAGAGAGAGGGGGAGAGACAGAGAGAGAGGGAGAGAGAGAGAGGGGGAGAGAGACAGAGGGAAAGATGGAGAGAGGGGGAGAGAGAGAGAGAGAGGGAGGGAGGGGGAGACAGAGACAGACAGAGAGAGAGAGAGAGAGAGAGACCGAGAGCGGGGTGGTTAGCGCAAGACAGGTAGCATTCACTCCCCATTGGGTCAATGTCATCACAACCCCAACACTGACCCTCCCCACCCATCTCATCCCACTCCCCAGCCCTTGTATTCCGTGCCCATCGTTGAACCCAGGGTGGAGTATGTACTGGCACAGTTGTAGAAGGGGCTGGTTTGGAATGTGCTATGTGTTGTGTCATCAGAGGCCATTCCAGCCCCCCACCCCCGATGGTCTTGGTGGGTGGGAGCAACACTCACCAGAACAGGGGGACACTGCGTCTGCTCCCTGCACCGTGCCAAGCAAACAGAGGGCCCAGGAACCCAGAGCAGTCTCCGAATTATAGATGATGTGAGGCCAGCAGTGGGGACGTGCTGCAGATCTGATGGGCTGAATTCCCTTTCTCACCTGCACCTTTCCACATGGAGCCTCAGGGCATGTCTCCCTGGAATGGACAACTCCTGATGATGCAGTGCCCGGAGTCTACCAGCCAGGAACGGGCACAGGGATCTCAGATCGACACAGATCCCTTGCTAGCTCTACTTCTCCAGTCCAACCCCCTGAACCCCTCATCCTCCTTGGGGTGGGGGTGGGGGGGGGGGGGGTGGGGGTGAGGGGGGGAAATGGATAAACCCATCACAAGAGAACATCGTTGCTGTGCTGAATACTTACACTGGGCGGCCTCTCATTTCTATTTAATAGAAAATATTTCTGCAGTTTCCGCCTCCCTGCTTTGCTGGTCATGACGTTCACTCTCTCTGTCTCTCTGTCTGTGTCACTCTCTCTCTCTCACTCTCTCTTCCCCTCTCTCTCTGTCGCTCAATCTCTCTCTGTGTCGCTCTCACTCTCTCTCTCTCACATTCACTCTCACTCACTCTCCCTCTCTCTCTGTCTCTCACTCTCTCTCTGTCTCTCTCTCTCTGTCTCTCTCTGTCGCATGTTTGGAAAACAGTTATTCACTGATTTGCCACATATTGATCAGTTGATGGCTAGAGGGCAAGTTTGTCAGGTTCTGAGGCTGGATTGGCAAGAAAATGTCCTCCAAATTAGAACCAGCAGGTGCCAGGGCAGGTTAGTGAGGGACAGGCTACTCAAAGATAGAAGTACCTATACTCCAATGTTTTTAAATTGAAAATAAAAAATGAATGTTCCAGCTGGGTCACCAGTTCAGCCACAGAGAAGCTTGTGTAGATAGCTTATCTGCTCCTGCTACCTGTGGGAATGTAGGTGTCAACTGGAAAATCCTGCTTCATCTCTGACAATTGACCATAAGTGGCCATTACTGGCATCAGTTTGGCCACCACTATTGAGATCTAATAATGGAACCCTTCAATATTGTAAATAGGAAAGGAAAGAAGGCTTAGAGCCAGACACAGAGGTGAACAAGCTCAGCCTCAGTGTAGTGATGTCATGGTAATATGCCATCTGTTTGTCTACACTAGAGCTGATCTCCAGATTTGCTTTAGACTTGTTTTTGCATTCTAAGTACTGTACTAATAATAAATGGCATAGCAAGAGTGGCAAATGTAAGAGTGTCAGTTTTACACTCGAAAATGTCCACACAAGTTGAATCCAAGCCACATTCAGTTTGGGTTGAAACTTGTCATATGAGCAAAGCTCCAGACAGCAGGAAGTCAAGAGATTGATGTCTGAATCAGCAATGAATTACAGTGATACACAAGAGCAGTATTGTTCTTCACACAGTCTTCTCCAATTATCCCACACATGGTGCAGCAATGTAGAGAGTTGTGTGGCTGTTCCACTAACCTTGATGAACATGGTAAACTTATGTGATAATTTGTAATTAAATTTGTTGAATTTTTAATAACTTTTGAATTCACATTTAGTACTTTTACAATCCAGCATATGTTCCTAGATGTTAATGTTGCTAGTCTCTTCCTTGCAGCAAGGTTCTGAGCCAGAAGAGGGGAAGAAGCCATGCAGTGTAGAAACTTGCTATGCCTTGTCAGGTCTTTTATCGTCCAAAAGTTTGTTTATAGAGTATTTTGAATTTCTAATTTTGCTGCTTTGGAAGCAGCAATAACGCGAGTGTCACTGATCCTGGTACAGATGACGCATGAGACCTGATTCAGCTTTCCCCTTGGCTTTCCACAATGAGAACACAGGATTGTGTGTGTGCATGTGTATGTGTGAATGTGTGTGTGTATGTGTGTGTGTGTGTGTGCATGTGTATGTGTGAATGTGTGTGTGTATGTGTGTGTGTGTGTGTGCATGTGTATGTGTGAATGTGTGTGTGTATGTGTGCATGTGTTTGTGTGAATGTGTATGTGCATGTGTTTGTGTGCATGTGTGTATTTGTGCGCGTGAGTGTTTGTGCATTTATGTGCGTATGCACGTGTGTGCGCTCATGTGAGTGGATGTGTGTGTTTGTGTGCGCATGCATGTTGGGATTGGGGGGTAATGTGGGAGGTATCTGCCAAGGGTCAGGAGAGAAAGGACAGCATTTTATTGTTACATGTGTTTGTGTGCATGTGTGTATTTGTGCGCGTGAGTGTTTGTGCATTTATGTGCGTATGCACGTGTGTGCGCTCATGTGAGTGGATGTGTGTGTTTGTGTGCGCATGCATGTTGGGATTGGGGGGTAATGTGGGAGGTATCTGCCAAGGGTCAGGAGAGAAAGGACAGCATTTTATTGTTAACTCATTTACAGGATGAGGTTAATCACTGACCAGGATATCATTTCTTGCCCCATCCCTAATTGCCCCAGAGGGCAGCTAAGAGTTAACCCCATTGTTGTGGGGTCTGGAGTCACATGTAGGCCCAGACCAGGTAAGGATGCCAGTTTCCTTCCCTGAGGGACATTAGTGACCCAGATGGGGGTTTATATCAGAATTGACAATGGATTCACAGTCATTGTTGGACTAATTTTCTTTAATTGCATCTGCCTGGTAGGATTCAAACACAATTCCCCAAAACATCCTGAGGAAGGGTCAGTGGACCGGAAACATCAACTCTGATCCCTGTCCAAAGTTGCTGCCAGACCTGCTGAGCTTTTCCAGCAATTTCCCGTTCCCAGTATCTGCAGGGCTTGACGTTTTGTTCTGCCTAGGACTTTCCCTGGGTTGGTAGGACAACAGTCTAGCGATAATACCACATCAGGTACTCTAATACAATAGTAAGCCATTGGCTCCCCCCTCCCTGGGACACTGGGGGGGTGCGGGGGGGGGGGGAGGGTGTTTGCATTGCAAACAGAGTCAGGTTTCGGGAGGAAGAGAATGAGGTTGCTGGGGGGGGGGGAATGTGAGACACAAACTCAGGTCCTGGTGGATTGAGGTGGGTATGAATGGAAAAGACCAGTGTAGTGCGGGGTGAGAGGAGGGGGCATTATCATCAGGACTGTTCTAACGAGAATTATTGAGTAATTTACCTCCTTTCGCCATGGAGTCTGTTCCAGCCAGTTCATGATGGTCTGTCCACCCCCAAACAAACACTTACATCAAATTAAATTCGAACCCACACTTTGAAATATTACAGGCCGTCGCAAACAGCACACAAGTCCGATATTGTCCAAGGTCATCATATCAGTCCCTGTGTCCACATCCTCATCGAAGTGAAAATGGGTTCCACCTCGAACCCTGGCCAAAGCTGCCCCTGTTGCAGCTGATCTGCTAGGGAAACCCTCACCCTGACCATTGTTAGCCTCAGACTTGGCAATATCAATGTTCTCTCAATGGATCTCCTAGACACAGTCACTGATATCGACAGGCCAGGCATACCGTCATAGCCAGGAC
>NW_025212941.1:0-677 GCF_004010195.1 Chiloscyllium plagiosum
GGGGGGGGGGGGGGGGGGGGTTTGGGGGTGGGGGTGAGCCAGCCCTTACCTGCGGCATGATCCGGTTCCACATGATCGTGAGATCCCGGCCAGAGGAGCTGGAATCGTCTCCATAAAACTGCAGCATCTGTTTCTTCACAAACTGGGGGTTGGAGGTCAGCTGCCGGGGGGTGGGGGGAGGGGAGAGAGAGACACAGAGACAGAGACGGTGGGTTCAAACCCAGACAGCGGCTGAAACAGCCTCCCTCCGCCCTCCTCCAATCAAACCCGGCGAGGGGCTCCACTAACCCCCGCCTCCTCACCAATATTCCCCTCCATCCCAATCCATCTCCTCGACCCAATGGCCTTCATCACCTATGGGAACCACTCAACTGGTGAGCCACGGTGGCTCAGGGGCTAGCACTGCTGCCTCACGGCGCCAGGGACCCCGGTTCGATCCCACCCTCGGGCGACTGTCTGGGTGGACTTTGCACATTCTTCCCCCGAGTCTGCTCCGGTTTCCTCCCACAGCCCAGGGATGTGCAGGTTAGGGTGGATTGGCCGTGGGAAATGCAGGGTTACAGGGATAGGGGCTCGCCGGATGCTCAATGGCTGGTGTGGAAACAATGGGCCGAATGGCCTCCTTCCATACCCACAAACATCCCCTCCCCACCCCCCCCCCGACCCTCAGTAACAGC
>NW_025212941.1:2188-4486 GCF_004010195.1 Chiloscyllium plagiosum
ATGCCCCCCCCCTCACCGTGATGACCATGGTCCTGCTCTCACTGAGCACGGCGAGGATCCCGAAGACAGACAAACAGAAGAAGGCGAACCCAGTGAAGATGGCAATCCAGGCCCCGGCAAAGACATCGTCCTTCCCAGACGCTCCCAGGACGGGATAAATCCGGAACTGATCCGTCACCACCCAGATCGTCTCGGCAAACAGGGCAATGGCTGCCAGCTTGTTGGGGGGGGGGGGGGGGAATACAGAGACACATTAACACAGTCTAGAGCAGGGAGCAGGTTTCAGACGGAGCTGAGCAGGATCCCCAGCTCCCAGAGGGTCAGGAATCTCGGGGGGGTCCCCTGCCCAGCTCCGGCTATCCCCCTTGGATGGTTTTAAGGGGAAGTTGGATTTTGGAACAGGAAAAGGGGTTAAGGGTTAGGGTGAGAGGGCAGGGAACTGGAGCCGAGGCTGCAGAAAGATCAGCCAAGAATGGGACAGCAGCCTGGAGGGGCAGAACGGCCTGCTCCTAGTTCTGCGGTGTTGGTGGTAGTATTTAGCACGAGAGAGAGGATTGGTTAACCAGGAGAAAACGGAGTTGGGATAAAGTGGGAGGTTTTCAGGCTGTGGCCTGTAACCAGTGAAGGGCCACAGTTACTGACATGAATGAGTTGGAGGAGGAAAGGAAACAGACTGTGGCCAGGTTTGTGGATGTGACATGAAGAGGTGGGAAGGTGAGGGCTGAGGAAGACTCACAGAGTCTCCAGAGGGATATAGACAGGAGAAGGGAGTGGGTAAACACGCGGCAGGTGGAGTATAATGTGGGGAAACATTAGGGGAACACTTTGGCAGGAGGAACAGAGGAGCTGAATATTATTTCCATGGAGAAAGATTGCAGAAAGCCACAGTACAGAGGGACTGGGGAGTCCCCGTCCATCAGTCACAAAGAGCTAGTGTCTGAGTTCAGCGGGGAAGAGGGAAGGCCGGGGGAACATTGGCCTTTATTTTAAAGGGATCGGGTATAAAACTCAGGGGGGCACTTGCTAAACTGATACAAGGCACGAGTCAGGCCACAGCTGGAAGACTGCGAACAGGTTCGGGGCCCCGTATCCAAGCAGAGATAGAGCAGGCTCACTCGGCTGGTCCCGGGGACGGAGGGACTGCCTCATGAGGGAGAGGTTGAGTTGGTCGGGGCCTGTAACTCGTTGGAGTTGAGATGAATGAGAGGCGACCTTATTGAAATGTACGGGATTCTCAGGGGGCGAAGAGATGTGGTGAGGTGGTTTCCCCCCCTTTGTGAGGGAGAGTCTAGGACCCAGAGGGGCACCATCTCGGAGTAAAGGGGTCACCCCATTGAAGACAGAGACCAGGAGGAGTTTCTTCCCTCTCCGAGTTTTGAGACGAGACACAGTTTCTGACCTGCCCCCTCCCTATGTCCACCTCCATCATATCTCAGCTTTCCCTGAGAAAGGGACAGTGCATCTGAGCAGGGGAGTGCAGGGGTAGGGAGGCATTAGATTAGATTTGATTCCCTACAGTGTGGAAACAGGCCCTTCGGCCCATAAGTCTACACCGACCCTCCAAAGAGATACCCACCCAGTCCAATGTCCCTAACAGTATGGGACAATTTCCCATGGCCAATCCACCCTAACCTGCACATCCCTGGGCACTATGGGACAATTTCCCATGGCCGATCCACCCTAACCTGCACATCTCTGGACTGTGGGAGGAAACCCACACAGACACGGGGAGAATGTGCAAACTCCACCCAGACAGTCGCCCGAGGGTGGGATCGAACCGGGGTCCCTGGTGCTGGGAGGCAGCAGTGCTAACCACTGAGCCACCGTGCGCATTAGCCAGAGGGTATCCGGAATATCCAGGATAGTCTACCTGGGAGGTGGGGCGTAGCTGCGTTGGAGGCAGCTCAGAGGATTGATCCCATAGAGGAGGCATCTGGAACTAGAGCTCACGGTTTTAGGATCAGGATTAGCAGATTTAACACGATCAGGGAGGAGGAGGGGTGCAGGAGGGGTTTCCCAGGATGCTGCCAGGGTTAGAGGGTGTGAGCTGCAGGGAGAGGCTGGAAAAACTCAGGCTGTTTTCTCTGGAGCAGCGGAGATTGCTAGAAGTTTATAAAATTATGAGATACGGAGATAGGGTTAACGGTCACAGTCCTTTTCCCTGGAGCTGAGACGTCTAATACCAGCGGACAGGCCTTTAAGGTGAGAGGGAAAAGTTCAAAGGAGATGTGAGGGGGGAGGTTTTTTTTAAACCCAGAGAGGGGTAGGAGTGTGGGACACACTGCCAGGGGGTGGAGG
>NW_025212941.1:12598-18281 GCF_004010195.1 Chiloscyllium plagiosum
GCCCCCCAGTGCCCACACTCTCTGCTGGGACAGTGTTCCCCAGTGCCCACACTCTCTACTGGGACAGAGCCCACCAGTGCTCACACTCTCTGCTGGGAGTGTGTTCCCCAGTGCCCACACTCTCTGCTGGGACAGAGCCTCCCAGTGCCCACACTCTCTGCTGGGACAGAGCCTCCCAGTGCCCACACTCTCTGCTGGGACAGAGCCTCCCAGTGCCCACACTCTCTGCTGGGACAGAGCCTCCCAGTGCCCACACTCTCTGCTGGGACAGAGCCTCCCAGTGCCCACACTCTCTGCTGGGACAGAGCCTCCCAGTGCCCACACTCTCTGCTGGGACAGAGCCTCCCAGTGCCCACACTCTCTGCTGGGATAGAGCCCCCAGTCCCCACACTCTCTGCTGGGAGTGTGTTCCCCAATGCCCACATTCTCTGCTTGTAGAGTGCCCCCCAGTGCCCACACTCTCTGCTGGGACAGTGTTCCCCAGTGCCCACACTCTGTGCTGGGACAGTGTTCCCCAGTGCCCACACTCTCTCCTGGGACAGAGCCCCCCAGTGCCCACACTCTCTGCTGGGACAGAGCCCCCCAGTGCCCACACTCTCTGCTGGGACAGAGCCCCCCAGTGCCACACTCTCTGCTGGGAGTGTGTTCCCCAGTGCCCACACTCTCTGCTGGGACAGTGTTCCCCAGTGTGCACACTCTCTGCTCGGACAGTGTTCCCCAGTGTGCACACTCGCTGCTGGGAATGAGCCCCCCAGTCTCCACACTCTGCTGGGACAGTGTTCCCCAGTGCCCACACTCTCTGCTGGGACAGTGTTCCCCAGTGCCCACACTCTCTGCTGGGACAGTGCCCCCCAGTGCCCACACTCTCTGCTGTGACTGTGTTCCCCAGTGTCCACACTCTCTGCTGGGATAGAGCCCCCCAGTGTCACACCCTCTGCTGGGAGTGTGTTCCCCAGTGCCCACACTCTCTGCTGGGACAGTGTTCCCCAGTGCCAACACTCTCTGCTGGGATAGACCCCCCAGTGTCACATTCTCTGCTGGGACAGTGTTCCCCAGTGCCCACACTCTCTGCTGGGACAGTGTTCCCCAGTGCCCACACTCTCTGCTGGAACAGTGTTCCCCAGTGCCCACACTCTCTGCTGGGACAGAGCCCCCCAGTGCCACACTCTCTGCTGGGAGTGTGTTCCCAAGTGCCCACACTCTCTGCTGGGACAGTGTTCCCCAGTGTGCACACTCGCTGCTGGGAATGAGCCCCCCAGTCTCCACACTCTGCTCGGACAGTGTTCCCCAGTGCCCACACACTCTGCTGGGACTGTGTTCCCCAGTGCCCACACTCTCTGCTGGGACAGTGTTCCCCAGTGCCCACACTCTGTGCTGGGACAGAGCCCCCCAGTGCCCACAGTCTCTGCTGGGACAGAGCCCCCCAGTGCCCACACTCTCTGCTGGGATAGAGCCCCCCAGTGTCACACTCTCTGCTGGGACAGTGTCCCCCAGTGTCCACACTCTCTGCTGGGACAGTGCCCCCCAGTGCCCACACTCTCTGCTGGGACAGTGTTCCCCAGTGTGCACACTCGCTGTCTGCTGGGACAGAGCCCCCCAGTGCCCACACTCTCTGCTGGGATAGAGCCCCCCAGTGTCACACTCTCTGCTGGGAGTGTGTTCCCCAGTGCCCACACTCTCTGCTGGGACAGTGTTACCCAGTGCCCACACTCTCTGCTGGGATAGACCCCCCAGTGTCACATTCTCTGCTGGGACAGTGTTCCCCAGTGCCCACATTCTCTGCTGGGACAGTGTTCCCCAGTGCCCACACTCTCTGCTGGAACAGTGTTCCCCAGTGCCCACACTCTCTGCTGGGACAGAGCCCCCCAGTGCCACACTCTCTGCTGGGAGTGTGTTCCCAAGTGCCCACACTCTCTGCTGGGACAGTGTTCCCCAGTGTGCACACTCGCTGCTGGGAATGAGCCCCCCAGTCTCCACACTCTGCTGGGACAGTGTTCCCCAGTGCCCACACACTCTGTTGGGACAGTGTTCCCCAGTGCCCACACTCTCTGCTGGGACAGTGTTCCCCAGTGCCCACACTCTGTGCTGGGACAGAGCCCCCCAGTGCCCACTGTCTCTGCTGGGACAGAGCCCCCCAGTGCCCACACTCTCTGCTGGGATAGAGCCCCCCAGTGTCACACTCTCTGCTGGGACAGTGTTCCTCAGTGTCCACACTCTCTGCTGGGACAGTGTTCCCCAGTGTCCACACTCTCTGCTGGGACAGAGTTCCCCAGTGCCCACACTCTCTGCTGGGACAGTGTTCCCCAGTGCCCACACTCTCTACTGGGACAGAGCCCACCAGTGCCCACACTCTCTGCTGGGAGTGTGTTCCCAATGCCCACATTCTCTGCTTGTAGAGTGCCCCCCAGTGCCCACACTCTCTGCTGGGACAGTGTTCCCCAGTGCCCACACTCTGTGCTGGGACAGTGCCCCCCAGTGCCCACACTCTCTGCTGGGACAGAGCCCCCCAGTGCCCACACTCTCTGCTGGGATAGAGCCCCCCAGTGTCACACTCTCTGCTGGGAGTGTGTTCCCCAGTGCCCACACTCTCTGCTGGGATAGAGCCCCCAGTGTCACACTCTCTGCCGGGACAGTGTTCCCCAGTGCCCACACTCTCTACTGGGACAGAGCCCACCAGTGCTCACACTCTCTGCTGAGTATGTGTTCCCCAATGCCCACATTCTCTGCTTGTACAGTGTTCCCCAGTGCCCACATTCTCTGCTGGGTCCGAGCCTTCCCAGTGTGCACAGTCTCTGCTGGGTCAGAGCCTCCTAGTGCCCACACTCTCTGCTGGCACCGAGCCCCCCCAGTGTCACACTCTCTGCTGGGACAGTGTTCCCCAGTGTCCACAGTCCCTGCTGGGACAGTGTTCCCCAGTGTCCACACTCTCTGCAGGGACAGTGTTCCCCAGTGTCCACACTCTCTGCTGGCACAGAGCCCCCCAGTGTCCACACTCTCTGCTCAGACAGAGCCCCCACCCCCTCCCCCCCAGTGCCCACACTCTCTACTGGGACAGAAGTGTCCACACTCTCTGCAGGGACAGTGTTCCCCAGTGTCCACACTCTCTGCTCAGACAGAGCCCCCACCCCCTCCCCCCCAGTGCCCACACTCTCTACTGGGACAGTGCCCCACAGTGCCCACACTCACTGCTGGGACAGTGTTCCCCAGTGCCCACACTCTCTACTGGGATAGTGCCCCCCAGTGCCCACACTCTCTGCTGGGACAGTGTTCCCCAGTGCCCACACTCTCTGCTGGGACAGTGTTCCCCAATGCCCACACTCTCTCCTGGGACAGTGTTCCCCAGCGCCTACACTCTCTACTGGGATAGAGCCCCCCAGTGTCCACACTCTCTGCTGGAAGTGTGTTCCCCAGTGCCCACACTCTCTGCTGGGACAGTGTTCCCCAGTGCCCACACTCTCTGCTGGGATAGAGCCCCCCAGTGTCCACACTCTCTGCTGGGACAGTGTTCCCCAGTGCCCACACTCACTGCTGGGACAATGTTCCCCAGTGTGCACACTCTCTGCTGGGACAGTGTTCCCCAGTGCCCACAGTCTCTGCTGGGACAGAGCCCCCCAGTGCCCACACTCTCTGCTGGGATAGAGCCCCCCAGTGTCACACTCTCTGCTGGGATAGAGCCCCCCAGTGTCACACTCTCTGCTGTGACTGTGTTCCCCAGTGCCCACACGCTCTGCTAGGATAGAGCCCCCCAGTGTCACACTCTCTGCTGGGACAGTGTTCCCCAGTGTCCACACTCTCTGCTGGGACAGAGTTCCCCAGTGCCCACGCTCTCTGCTGGGACAGTGTTCCCCAGTGCCCACACTCTCTGCTGGGACAGTGTTCCCCAGTGCCAACATTCTCTACTGGGACAGAGCCCACCAGTGCCCACACTCTCTGCTGGGAGTGTGTTCCCCAGTGCTCACATTCTCTGCTGGTACAGTGTTCCCCAGTGCCCACACTCTCTGCTGGGTCAGAGCCCCCTAGTGCCCACACTCTCTGCTGGGACAGTGTTCCCCAGTGTCCACACTCTGTGCTGGGACAGTGTTCCCTAGTGCCCACACTCTCTGCTGGGACAGTGCCCCCCAGTGCCCACACTCTCTGCTGGGTCAGAGCCCCCTAGTGCCCACACTCTCTGCTGGGAGTGTGTTCCCCAGTGCCCACACTCTCTGCTGGGATTGTGTTCCCCAGTGCCCACACTCTCTGCTGGGAGTGTGTTCCCCAGTGCCCACACTCTCTGCTGGGACAGTGTTCCCCAGTGCCCACACTCTCTGCTGGGATAGACCACCCAGTGTCACATTCTCTGCTGGGACAGTGTTCCCCAGTGCCCACACTCTCTGGTGGGACAGTGTTCCCCAGTGCCCACACTCTCTGCTGGGACAGTGTTCCCCAGTGCCCACACTCTCTGCTGAGACAGAGCCCCCCAGTGCCCACACTCTCTGCTGGGACAGAGCCCCCCAGTGCCCACACTCTCTGCTGGGATAGAGCCCCCCAGTGTCACACTCTCTGCTGGGACAGTGTTCCCCAGTGTCCACACTCTCTGCTGGGACAGTGTTCCCCAGTGCCCGCACTCTCTGCTGGGACAGTGTTCCCCAGTGCCCACACTCTCTGCTGGGACAGTGTTCCCCAGTGCCAACACTCTCTACTGGGACAGAGCCCACCAGTGCCCACACTCTCTGCTGGGACAGAGCCCTCCAGTGTCCACACTCTGTGCTGGGACAGTGTTCCCTAGTGCTCACACTCTCTGCTGGGAGTGTGTTCCCCAGTGCCCACACTCTCTGCTGGGACAGTGTTCCCCAGTGTGCACACTCTCTGCTGGGACAGTGTTCCCCAGTGTGCACACTCGCTGCTGGGAATGAGCCCCCCAGTCTCCACACTCTGCTGGGACAGTGTTCCCCAGTGCCCACACTCTCTGCTGGGACAGTGTTCCCCAGTGCCCACACTCTCTGCTGGGACAGAGCCTCCCAGTGCCCACACTCTCTGCTGGGATAGAGCCCCCCAGTGTCACACTCTCTGCAGTGACTGTGTTCCCCAGTGCCCACACTCTCTGCTGGGATAGAGCCCCCCAGTGTCACACTCTCTGCTGGGACAGTGTTCCCCAGTGTCCACACTCTCTGCTGGGTCAGTATTCCCCAGTGCCCACACTCTCTGCTGGTACAGTGTTCCCCAGTGCCCACATTCTCTGCTGGGTCAGAGCCTTCCCAGTGTCCACACTCTCTGCTGGGTCAGAGCCCCCTAGTGCCCACACTCTCTGCTGGGTCAGAGCCCCCTAGTGCCCACACTCTCTGCTGACACCGAGCCCCCCCAGTGCCCACACTCTCTACTGGGTCAGAGCCCCCTAGTGCCCACACTCTCTGCTGGGAGTGTGTTCCCCAGTGCCCACACTCTCTGCTGGGATTGTGTTCCCCAGTGCCCACACTCTCTGCTGGGAGTGTGTTCCCCAGTGCCCACACTCTCTGCTGGGACAGAGCCCCCCAGTGCCCACACTCTCTGCTGGGACAGAGCCCCCCAGTGCCCACACTCTCTGCTGGGATAGAGCCCCCCAGTGTCACACTCTCTGCTGGGACAGTGTTCCCCAGTGTCCACACTCTCTGCTGGGATAGAGCCCCCCAGTGTCACACTCTCTGCTGGGACAGTGTTCCCCAGTGCC
>NW_025212941.1:19676-26279 GCF_004010195.1 Chiloscyllium plagiosum
TCTCTCCCTCCCATCCTCTCGCCCTCCCCTTCTCTCCCTCCCCCTGTCTCCCTCCCTATCTCTCTCCCTCCCCTCCAGAATCCTGACGTGCTTTCCGATGTTAGTGATGGCGCACATTGCCCCAGCCTGGTACCCTGCCTCGATTCCCTGCAAACTGCCTCCTGGTAAGACAGCTCCCCAGTGGGCATCATCTCCCTGGCTCGACTCACATCCCTGAACATCTGGATCATGAGGATACCAAGGGCTCCTGCCTGAAACGTCGATTCTCCTGCTCCTCAGATGCTGCCTGACCTGCTGTGCTTTTCCAGCACCACTCGATTTGACTCTGATCTCCAGCATCTGCAGTCCTCACTCTCTCCTACTTACTGAGCAGAGTTCCTCCTTCAACGCTGTGATCCCACCCAGACTAACCTCGAAACCGCGAGACTGAGGGCTCTGGGCTGTCCTCTGAAACTCAGCTTCCTGAGCCACAGACTGCAGTCAGTGAGGATAGACCACAGTACCTCCTCCATGATCATCCTCCACGCCAGCAGCTTGTAAGGCTGTGTACTCAGTCCTCTACACTACCCCCTGTACACTCATGACCCGTGGGGCCAAGTTCCATCTCCAGTTCACTGACCAAACCCACGGACAGATCTCAAACAATGGTGAGGCCAAATTCAGGGAAGAGATAGAGGGCTCGGCGGTGTGGGCTGAAGATAATAATCTCTCCCTCAATGTCAGCAAAATGGAACGAATCCTCATTGGCTTCAGGAAGAGGAGTTGGGAGGGGGGAGGGGGGGCGGAGTCCCACGGTCTACAACAACGCAGCTGAACTGGCAAAGGTGCAGAACGTCAGGGTCCTGGGAGCAATGACAACCAACAGTCTGTCCTGGTCCATTCACATTGACCCGACAGTGCAAAAAGCACCACAATGCCCCTTCGTCCTCAGGAGGCTAGAGCAATTCAGCACGTCCAGAAGAACCCTCACCAACTCCAACTGATATAGAACAGGAACCATCCAGCCTGGAGCGTCACGGCTTGGTCCAGCAACTGCTCTGCCCTCCTCTCTCTCTCTCTCTCTCTCCGCCGTCTTTCCCTTCCCTCTCTCCCCTCCCACTCTCAACCCTCCCCCTGATGTGAGAGAGGGGAGGGAGAGAGGGAAGGGGACCTTCGGAAAGTCAGGAACACAGCGCAGCCCGTCACACAAACCATCCTTACATCCACAGACTCTGTCTACTCTCCCCACTGCCTGGGGATCATTCAGGATCCCTCCTACCCCGGTTCCAATCTCTTCCGTCAGGCAGACGATACAGAAGTGTAAACACACCTACCGACAGGTTCAAGACCAGCTCCTTCTCCTTCTGAAAGGACCTCTCAAATTTGACATTTAATGTTGGTCCCTGCAGCTGGAGCATGGGGTTCCCCGCTCTGACCCCTCACCCGATGACCCTTGTATGCTACGGTCTGTCTGCACTGCAGGCAAAACAGGACTTTTCACTGTCCTCAGTGACACGCGACTATATGAAGTCAGATCAGACCCTCGGCCCCTCCCTTTTCACTGTACTCCGTGTTATGAAGGTGTACAGGTGGACTGTACCTTTAAGAAAGTTGGAAAGCTACCAAGGCCTGACAAATCCCCGAGAGTCCGGAACACGGAAACAGTGCAAAACTTGGGAAACAAATCGCTGGAGCAGGGTTGCCATTAAACAAAAAATAAATTCAAATTCGGCCAATCCGTTTAAACTATGCCCCAAGATACCGGAATCCAATCAAATTTTGAATTTGTTGTTTTTGATAATATTGAAACCGAGGAAGCGATTGGGTGTTTTGGGGTATAAAGCCGGACGTTTTGAACAGTTAGGGGGAGAGCTGTCACAAGTCCAGCCTGACAGCTGAGCAGCTCTCTGGCAGGTACCTGGCTGTGAGCAGTCTGTGCAGAGGATCATCAATCAGATACCAGGGAGAATCTACCGAGGAAGCTCCAAAGGGACAATCCGACAGCTGGCTGCTTCCGGAAGGTGGATTGTTTTCCTAAATGTTCATCGGGATTGTTTATCGGCCGGGATTGTAGAGGGGGAGGTGAAGGACGGGTTTAAGGGAAAGGAGCTGTAAATAGTTGTTGGTTTTAATATTCTCTGTCGGACTTAAAGAGGAACGTTGTTCATTTTTACTTTTAATAGTGACCCCTGGGATATTGTAACAGATTACAGCGCGAGGGGAAACCCCTTCTCTGTGTGTCAGCTTTAAATTAGTGAAGGGGTTTACCCCGGGTCAGAGCAGTTTGGGAGTTTTCATCCACCGATTTACACAGGTTTAGACAGAACCAGTCTGAGATCCGGACAGATCCGGACAGTGAGAGAGACCCACAAACAGAGAGAGAGAGAGAGAGAGGGAGAGAGAACCACAAACAGAGAGAGACAGAGAGAGGGAGAGAGACCCACAAACAGAGAGAGAGACACAGAGAGGGAGAGAGACCCACAAACAGAGAGAGACACAGAGAGGGAGAGAGACCCACAAACAGAGAGACACAGAGAGGGAGAGAGACCCACAAACAGAGAGAGACAGAGAGAGAGGGAGAGAGACCCACAAACAGAGAGACACAGAGAGGGAGAGTGACCCACAAACAGAGAGAGACACAGAGAGTGCGAGCAGAATAGATTTGGGGGAATAGAAAATCCCAGCAGATTTAAACATTTGCAGGTTAGGGGTCCTGGCTCTTTGAATAAAACGTAGCTGAGACAATTTGTTTAATTTCAGTGACTTGTGGTCCGTTAAATTAAAAGTGACAGAAATGGCTTTTAAAATTGCTAAAGAGGGTCTGGGATTTGAAGACGATTCTCAAATTTGCCAAGAAAGTTCGGAAGGAAAGGAAAAGGCCATACTTTTATAATTAGCAAAGAAGTTAGATTTGGGTTTAACCGAGGACAAAAATAAAGCTGGAATTGTCAGGGAATTACTCAAACACTTCGGTGTGTCAGAGCAGCAGAGAAACGCAGTCGAGGGAGAAAAGCTTAAATTACAAATGAGGAAAATGGAGTTAGAATATAAACAAAGAGAGAGAGAGGGAGAGAGAAAGAGAGAGGGAAGATTCTCAGCCGAGTAAAACGAGAATTTGAACTTGGGAATTTGCGACTTAATCGGCAAAGCCAAGTTAACAGGGTGGAGATGATGGGAGAAGGTAATGATATGTATAAATATGTTAAAACTCTGCCACATTTTGATGAGAAAGATGTTGAAGCCTTCTTTATTTCATTTGGAAAATTGGCCGGGCAGATTTGTGGGTGATGCTAGTTCAGACTAAACTGGTCGGCCGAGCTAGTGAGGTATTTGCCGCACTGTCAGATAAGGGGGTCAAGAGATTATGAAGAGGTTAAACAGGTTATTTTAAGTGTTTGCGAATTGGTACCAGCAGCATATAGACAGCGGTTCAGAAACATAAAGAAGGAACCGGGCCAGACTTATGTTGAGTTCGACAGAATAAAACATAGTCATTTTGATCGATGGGTGTGAGCGTTGAAAATAGACAGGACCTTTGAGGCTTAAGGGAGCTTATTCTGCAGGAGGAGTTAAAAACTCACTTCCGGAGACGGTAAGAATTCACATGGAGGAACTGGGAAGGGCAGCAGGATTAGCACATGCTGGTGGATAGGTCTCTCTCTCTCTCTGTTTGTGGGTCACTCTCCCTCTCTGTGTCTCTCTCTGTTTGTGGGTCTCTCTCCCTCTCTCTCTGTCTCTCTCCGGGTAGAAGTTCATCCTGTGAGGGGTAGAAGTTGGGAGAAGGGGAGATCCGACACTACGAAACCAAGAGTAGAGAGCCACAGGTAAGAGTTTACCACAGGATTAAAACAAAAGCCCAAGAGGGTGGACGGGAGGTGAAAGGCCTCCAGCGTTTCCACTGCGTTAAAGTGGGACACGTGAAGTCCTGGTGCTGGTCGTTAAAGAGAGGCGCTATGGGAAAAGATGTGGGGAATGAAGCTGAGCCAGTGGCATTAGCGAAGGGAGTGAAAGGAGACTCCCAAGGAGAGCCGAGGAGCTGCAGGAGAGTGCACAGCCCAGGCAGGGGCTGGGGGTGGAGTTAGTACCTGACCTCTATAAAGAATTCGTGTTGGTGCATAAGACAAGCTTCCAGGCAGAAGTTCATCCTGTGAGGGATAGAAGTCGGGAGAGGGAGAGATCTGTGGGGGTAAACTTTACTCAGAAAGAACAGAGGGAGAGAGAAGGACAAGGAGTTATAATTCGGAGAGATACAGGATCTAACCAGTCACTGAGAGTGAGGGATGAGGGAAGCTGCACTCTTTCTGATCTGTTACCCGAGATTGTGGTAGTTTGTGGGATAGGTGGGCAGAAATTTAGTCTTCCCCTGTGTAAGATCAGGTTGGAGTGTCAGCTCAAGGCTGGGGAGGTTGCAGTGGGACTGACCGACAGAGTGTCCGTTCCAGGAATCCAGTTTGTTCTTGGGAATGATTAGGCAGGATCCGCGGTGGGAGTGATACCCCCTTGTTGTGGAGAAGCCCAGGGAAGACCAAGAAACTGAGGAATTAAAACAGAGATATCCCTGGTATTTTCCCAGACTGGGTGGTAACCAGATCCCACTATCGTAAAGTCACAGCACGAAGCAAGAACTAAAGAGAAAGATGAAGGAGTTGGGGTTGAGTTGCGGACACCCTGTTTGACGGAATGGCGCAGGAAATGCCTGAGCAAGCAGAGGGTCAGACAGAAGGGTTTACTCCTGAAAGGCTAAGGGGCTTGCAACAGCAAGACAGGACAACAAAAGATATATATGTTGATGCATACTCCGAAAAGGAGGCAGCGAGGGTTATTACCTGGAAGATAGAATCCTTAGACTGAAGTGGAGACCACGGGAGGTTAGTGCTGAGGAGAAATGGGCTGAAGTCTATCAGATTGTGTTGCCGGTAGCGTTCACACAGGAAGTGTTACGGGTGTAGCACCTCCTGCAGGAGGTCACCCAGGGCTAAGGTACAAAAACATTTTTATTGGCCTGGAATGCGCAAGGATGTGGTTAACTTTTGCCGTGTGTGCCCAATGGTAGGTAGGCCCTTGGTTGCCAATCCCCACATTTGAAGAAATTTTCACGTGGGTTATAAGTGACTGTGTAGGTCCCCTCCCGAGAACTAAAAGTGGGAACCAGTACTTGTTAACCAGAATGGATGTGTCTCCCAGATTTCCGGAGGCAGTTCCGTTACGGAGTATCAAGGCAAAAAGGGGGTAGAGGAGTTGGTATCTTTCTTCACACGTTGTGGGCTACCCAGAGAGATTCAGTCAGACCCAGGGTCACATTTTACTGTTAAGCTGTTTAAGGAGGTTATGGATACAGCTTAGGTATACAGCACTTTAAATCCAGTGCGTATCACCCTGAATCCCAGGGAGCTTTAGAAAGGTGGTATCAGACCCTGAAGCCCATGTTGGGAGCGTACTGTCAGGGTTACCTGAATGATTGGGATAAAGGTATCCCATTCATATCGTTTACCATTAGAGGTGCCCCAAGTGAATCTACTCCATTCACTCTCTTTGAGTTAATTTTCGGTCATGAAGTGAGAGGCCTTTTGGAATTAATTAAAGAGAAATGGACAGGATGATGTGGATTTTGAGGTGCCTCAAAATAGATTAAAAAATGGTGAAGTCCTTGAGGAGTGGGATATGTTAGTAAGTCTCAGGAGCAGAGAACGGAGTGGAAGAGTTTGTGACTGCAGGATAAGGACATATGTGACAACCAGATGGGGAGGACTAATGCTATTGTACATGAAGTAGACGTAGGGAATACTGCTCAGATAAAACAGCACCCCTATCAGCTTAATCCTTTCAAGGCCAGACAGGCCCAGATGGAGGTAAAGGCCATGCTCAACGAGGACATCATCGAACCCAGCCAGAGTGAATCGAGGTCACCGATCGTCTTAGTTCCCAAAACAGACGGGACTCAACGATTCTGCGTGGATTATCAGAAGGTCAACACCGTTACAAAATCGGACTCATATCCAATTCCGAGATTGGAGGACTGTATCGAGAAAGTCAGACAAAGCCAGTTATATCACCAAGTTGGACTTACTGCCTGGTAACTGGCATGTACCTTTATCAGAGATGGGGAAAGAAATTTCTGCATTTGTAAACCCCCTGTGGGCGATATCAGTTTAAAGTCAGGTCCTTTGGAATGAAGAACGCACCCACCACATTCCAAAGACTCATGAACAGAGTTGTGGCTGGGTTAACAAACTGGGCAGTCTGTTTGGACGATGTAGTGATCTTTAGTAAGTCCTGGGACGATCACATGGTACAGTTGGTACGGGGGGGGGCTGGGGCGTGCGCCAAGTCTTGGGAGGAGCGTATCAGCAAAGTGAGACAGAAACTGGGCAGATGGAAGCTACGGTCGCTCTCCATCGCGGGAAAAAAACCTGGTCATCAGGTGTGAGGCACTGTCATTGCTATTATACGTGGCACAGGTCTGGCCTATTCCCAGAACCTGTGCCGCTGCAGTCACCCGGGCCATCTTCCAGTTTATATAGAGGTCAACGATGGACCGGGTCCGAAGGAACTCGCTGTATAAAGATCTGGGCAACGGGGGGAAAAATACACCCAATGCCACCCTCACCCTGATGGCCACCTTTG